>NW_022992021.1:0-172500 GCF_902827175.1 Gymnodraco acuticeps
AGTGAAGCCACATTTAGATTGTGTTGTCTCCCGGCGAGCTGAAATACAGCTTTATCTTCAAAGTTGGAGCTAATATGTTTTCTCTACCTTTGAGTTTGAGCAGCTCGTCTCTCAGCTCGGCTCCTGCCAGCCGATGGATGCTGTCGGACACCGGGTTTTTATCGTTTAGAAACTCGTTGCTGGTGTTCACGATGGCCGTGCAGTTCAGCAGGCCGATATCACCACAGCTGGGGAGAAACAAAAACAGTTAAAGGTCACCCAGTGGCGTCGCCTGGCCTGGGCATTCGGGGGGAGGGAGAGAGAGAGAGAGAGAGAGAGAGAGAGAGAGAGAGAGAGAGAGAGAGAGAGAGAGAGAGAGAGAGAGAGAGAGAGAGAGGCCAGCAGGGACCGTGTTGTTAGCATCTGGTTAGCTAGCTGCACTAACGGACATAAGGAGCTGTTTGTTCCACAACTAGCTGGAGGAGAGCTCTCCTCTCAGACTGAGAGGCTCAGGTGAGCTAAAGGACTCTGAGTGTTTAGATAGTTCACTTTAGTCTAAGTTATCTCAGTGGGTCTCAAACGGTTTGGTCACAAATTATTCAAAAGATTATTTCCGCGGCACAACTTCATATGATCACTATAGTTATAAAAATTAAGAGAATAAATGAAAAACAGGTATGAAATACTATATGGCAGTAAAACAAGAATAGAGTTTGAAAGGAGAGTGATTTGTAAAATATCCATAAAGAAAAAGAAAATCTGTTTACAGTTCTGTTTCATATGGATGTTGAGAGATGTATCCATAGATCTCTTAATGTTGCTCTCAAAGTGCACCAGATTGATGCATTTAACTTCAATATTTAAAAAAAAATCTTCCCGGGGAGCATGCCCCCCAGACCCCCCTAGTCCCACTCATAAAAAAAAAATAGCACTTTACCCCTGCATTGCCTATATGCTGATTATATATGATTATCGAGCCTTCATTGTAACAGTCGCGGGTGTACTGTGTGTGTGCGTGTGGGGAGTGTTGCAGTAGAACAGGGGTGGGGAACCTTTTTCCTCTCAAGGGCCATTTCAATGTTTTCAACATCCTCCGAGGGCCGTACAAATTATTGACCTCTGCTTAAAAAAAACTAAAATCACAGCCCATTCATTTCGCCTTTCTTTCATGCTGTGCAAAGAAAAAGCAACCTCTTGATCAAGATATCTGGCCATGACTCGCGTATGCATGCACGTGCACGGTGTGGCATGACCTCCAAAACAGAAAGATATGGACACAAGATGTGTGCAAATGTATTTTGTTTCCTATCCATGTGAACATGATTTAAGTGGTGGGAGGACCTAACCTCCTCTAGGGGGGTCTGGGGGCATGCTCGCCCGGGAAGATTTATTTTTAAATGTTGAAGTTAAAAGCATCAATCTGGTGCACTTTGAGAGCAACATGAGGTGACCTATGGATACATCTCTCAACACCCATATGAAACAGAACTGTAAACAGATTTTCTTTTTCTTTATGGATATTTTACAAATCACTCCCCTTTAAACTGTAACAACTTTTTTTTACCGTCATATAGTATTTTATACCAGTTTACTTTATTCTCTTATTTTTTTATAACCATAATGATCATATAAAGATGTGCCTTTACCTCACTGGTTGTAGAAAAAGCTTCTTATATTCGTTAGCATAGCTAGCTAACCAGATGCTAATAACAACAAAGTTATTGACTGTATGACAGATGAGCTGATCGCCACTGGGCTTTCAACTAAAGACACAGCCACGCAAAAACTGCAGCATGTGTACGGCTCCTTATGGGTACTGCAATTTTTGGAAGTGCAGGAGCGGAGCTGCGTTCTGGTGCTCCCGGTCAGAACTGCACCCCTGTCAGACGAGACATATACCACGTGATGACACGTTAGGCTTGTGTTGTGTTCAAGGACCCTGACCTTGGCCAGGAAAAACAGGAACTCACTTGTTTAATTATTTTGCGGTCTAGATTTCTTTAATTTTTTTCTTTTTTGCGTGTGTTTATAAATTACCTCGAGGGCCACACCAAATGGTCTCGCGGGCCGTATTCGGCCCGGGGGCCGGAGGTTCCCAACCCCTGCAGTAGAAGATTCCACTGTAGTGCCGCGGCCGCCGCCACTGTGGGCTAAGCCCCGAATGTTTTCAGGTCCAGGCAACGCCCCTGAAGTCACCTATTGTGCAAAATGCACTTGTTCACACCTCTTCTACATCAACATGTGTCCCCTCTGTGTAAAGAGATTCTGAAAGTTTCTCTCTTTTTGTCCTGATCCATTTCTATATAAAAACCTGTCTGAAAATGAGCTGATCAGATTTTGGCCACTTTATGATGTCATAACAATGTTTTGGCTTGTGTGACCATTAGCCAATCAGCAACCAAGGTAACCCCCCCCCCCCCCCACACACACACACCTTATCACCTGAATCTCCTCCTTGAGCACCTTTGTGTTCTTTTTAACCAAATATCTCTGATACCTCATTCACACCAACGCAACACCGGTTCAAGCTCCGTGCTAGAGCTTTTCATGTTCAGAACCGGTTCTTCGGTTTAGCTCCGGCTCTTTTCACACCGACCAGAGTCCGACTGGTGCTGCGTCGTTGCGTCATCGTTTGCGTCATGACGTAACCGTTTGCGTGCCTGCTTCATAAAGCCAAACCGCGCGGAAACTCCTCACAGCTGACACCGACAACAACAACAATGGCCGATTGTGCTCCAGCTTCTTCTGTACCTCTTCGGAAGACCAGATTCCCAGTAGGTAGCTGGTCTCTTCAGTGGACCACTGCTGCTTGTTAAGTTTCTCCATCGTTGTGTACAAACTGGATAAAACGCCGGCTTTTTGTTGTTGTTCAGAAGTTGATCTGCCCCTGCCCCCGCCTCGACGTAAGCGTGACGTATGTGGTGCTTTTGCTCTGGCCGGACCATTTTTTGGTGCTTGAAACGAACCGGATTCCGGAGCTAAGAGGCTGCTCCGCTGCGGTGTGAACAGGAAAACCCGCTGCTTTTCAAGCTCCAGCTCCGAACCGGCCGTGAAACACTGTTGGTGTGAATGAGGTAACAGAGGGGCGTGGGGAGGAGCTCCTTATTTTCATCTAAAGTAACAGACAGAGAATCAGCACTTTTGAAACAGGGCTGAAACAGAGGGGATTATGGGTAATGCTACAATGATCTGTTTGGTATTCGGAGCCAAACACTTCAGAGACATGTTCTGTATATATCTGACACCTATAATATATTGATGAAAAACAGTATAATAGGGGACCTTTAATGCATCCGTGTCGCCAGAGGTCATTCAAGTTGTTTTATCTCAAGACAGTGAGTGAGCACACATATACCCATTGGTCTGCACACCTTCATCCAAACAACCATAAACATTTGGACATTAATCCAAAGTAAAAAGCGTGTTTTATTAAATAGATTCGTCACTGTGAGGCCCTCCAGTGTTTGTTGGAGAGAACAATGAGGAACTACTTAAGCATGTGTTGAAGATATTTGGTCACAAGACAAGTTCAGCCTCCAGGACAGAAGAGGAAGAGCTTTTTTTTCCTACATCATCGCTTTTAGGTTAATAAAATGAGTCCTGACTTACTGAACAAACAGACCTCAGAATTGAAGATGCTGTTTTATATTTATTTGTATCTCCATCTGTGTAACTCCTGAGGTTCCAAATACTGAAGCTAAATGGCATCGAGTTCATAATAAGCTATAATAACAGCTTTATATAAACCGAGCTGCAGACAAAAACATTCCTGTCTCACTCTCCACCCTCTAAAATAATCCACATGCTGCTTATAAGCGTCATGATTACAGGTGTGTCATATTAACCAACTTTGTAACTCACTGTGAAAACCTTATTGACTTATGAATGTTATTTAATTACTTCCATTATGATTGACTCATAATATCTTCCATTTTTGTTAAGTATTTATATTTATTTACTTATAAATATTGTCTGCTAACTTGTTCATTGTGACTATTTATTAATTATTTTGCATATGTCTGATGTTGGGAAATCAACACGCCAATACATGTATTTGTCAAAAGAGGTGTGTTGTGTCAAACACATTACAATAATAATAGTGTCACACATTTGTACACATTCTTCAGCCTCCTGCCTTCAGGAAGAAGGTTCTGCAGCCTCAGCTCGGGCACCGTCAGGCTGGGGAACAGCTTCCTCCACCAGGCAGTCAGGATGCTGAACTCTCTCCCCTCCCTCTCTCTCTCTCCCCCCCTCTGACATCTCTCCCCTGAACTCTCCACCCTGCCTCTGACCTTTCTCCCCTGCACCAAATGGTGACACACACACACACACACACACACACACACACACACACACACACACACACACACACACACACACACACACACACACACACACACACACACACACACACACACACACACACACACACACACACACACACACACACACACACACACACACACACACACACACACAACACCACACACACACACACACACACACACACACACACACACACACACACACACACACACACCACACACACACACACACACACACACACACACACACACACACACACACACACACACACACACACACACACACACACACACACACACACACACACACACACACACACCACTTTTCTGCCATCTCCGCTGAACACTTTAACATATTATTAACATTTTAAACTGTATACCCCGGTTATCTATATTCATATCTATATATATTTAATGACTGATTTTAAATGCCTTTTTCTTAATGTCTTTCATTTTTTGTAAAGCACTTTGAATTGCCTTGTGTTGAAAAGTGCTATATAAATAAACTTGCCTTGCCTTATCTAGGTCCTTTTTGTTTGTTTTTGATGTATATATGTCACACTGTAGGAACTCGATAAACGATATTTCGATATTTCTGGATGTACAACATGTAGAATTCTTGAGAATAAAGCTGACTTTGACTTTGTAAGCAATAACTTGGGGAACTGTTGACGTGCTTATGTCATGACAGCTTTCTATGGCTGAAAGTGAAAGTAACATTTGGCAGTGTGGCCATTGGTTGTGAAAGGTGAGATCTGCAACCAACCACAGTGAAATGTATTTACTATTATTATTTCACAGACTATTAAAGCCAACTCCTTGGAACAGTTGTTTTAATAATACAGTACATTAAAGGAATTGTTTGTATAATAGAATGTGTGCTGTATAATGTGTCCTCATTCAAACCAATGCACCCTCCTAAATGAATTGAAATGCAGCAAGGATACCAGATATAGACTCTGATTGCACTATTTCCATTCTATTTTATTTGTATTACTTGCACTATTGAATCTGTTTTATTGTGTTGCACTGTTGACTGCCTGCCTGTGACCTCTGATTTTCATAGACGAATGACAATAAAAGCCTTGAAACTTGAAAGGGTGGGACTGTTGAAAGCTCATGAGCTGTGGAGAAGTGATCACAAGTTAAAAAGGTGCCGCTGCTTGAGGAGCCGTGGTCACGTTAGCGCTGCAGGAATGTGCCGAAACAACGAGGCTCTCACAAAGAAACTGTGCCAAGTCAAACTGCGGACGGTCATGTGTTCCTCCAACAAGAGGATTTACGAGGACACACACACACACACACACACACACACACACACACACACACACACACACACACACACACACACACACACACACACACACACACACACACACACACACACACACACACACACACACACACACACACACACACACACACACACACACACACACACACACACACACACACACACACACACACACACACACACACACACACACACACACACACACACACACACACACACACACACACACACACACACACACACACACACACACACACACACACACACACACACACACACACACACACACACACACACACACACACACACACAAGCTGAGTGTGTGTTTCTGCTCCTATGACGCAGCTCCTGTAAGACTAACTGACAGTGATGCATGTTTAGAGTCACAATAAACACTGAAAGAACCACCCGTGTGTCTGCAAATGTCCTGCTTCCCGACAAAGTACAAAGAGCTTTTTTGAACCTGATGAATTTGTCAAAAGATCACACAACAACTCCAGTGTCACCGTTACAATAATCAGCCCCTGCCTGCCAGGAGTTGAACATTACAAGAAGTCCCCTCAGCCAAGTTATCACTCAGAAGATTAAACCTAACCAAATTATAACTAAAGAAAAATACATAATTTATTTAATTATATTTCACGCTCACAACACAATCTCCAAACATAGTTAAAAGACAGTATAATGTGGAAGAGTACACCAGAGTAACTGATAAAAACCTCAGACTCACGCATTTTTTGTTTGCCTAAGAGTTAAATAATGTAACTCTAGAATCTGACATTTTGGGATACTCCTAAAACTTAGATTAAAGTCAATGAACTAACCACTAAGGAGTCCTTAAGCACCGCCAGCAGGAGTGGATCGTGGTGTAAGGAGCCCAGTGCATTGTGGTTATTGTAGGATTTCTCCCTTTTGAGCACAAGATCAAATAATAGCCTTTTTTTTTTCTTTTTTTTTTTTTTTAAAATCTGTATTATCTGGTCATGTAGCAATCATTTCAGAAATATTTCCCTTCAGCATTAACAGCCCAGTTTAATTTCCATCTGTGAAATACTTAATTTAAACAAGAAGTGATTCTGTCATTGTGAGTTCCTGAAAAAGCTGACCATTTGATAATAGCTAGGTTTTCGCCCAACGTGAGGAAATGGAGGCTGACTCACAACAGGATGACCTTGCGGTTGATGTGGGGTCTGAAGGGGAAGGGCGAGGGGAAGGACTCCAGGCTCAGCAGGCTGTCATTCGGGTCCAGCGGCGCCGCCTCTCCACCCCCCCCCTCCAGCTGCTGCTGCCAGGTGGGGAGAGACTGGTGGTCCACGAACTGGGAGCGAGCGCCCAGAGGATCCATCCCTCTGCGGACCTACGGGCTGAACAACCAAGACGTTGTAAACTACAGGACCTGATGGTGGTGTTTTCAATCCTCACATGCACAACTCACTAAATATAAGACTGATAGGAGGTGTCCTATTACATCAAGTCAAATTCCTCGTACGTGTAACCTACCTGGTAATAAACCTGTTTCTGAATCTGAGGTGAGTGTCATTAAAAAACGGGTTTCATAGTGACAGCGTGGCAGATTCCAGTCTGAATAAATGATCAATCCATTTTTTTTTCAAGCACTTTGAATTGCCTTGTGTTGAAAGGTGCTACATAAATAAACTTGGTAGATGGATAGGTAGGTAGGTAGGTAGGTAGGTAGGTAGGTAGGTAGGTAGGTAGGTAGGTAGGTAGGTAGGTAGGTAGGTAGGTAGGTAGGTAGGTAGGTAGGTAGGTAGGTAGGTAGGTAGGTAGTAGGGATGCTCCGATCGATCGGTCACCGATCGAGATCGGCCGATACTCACTCTCTACCGATCGATCGGTGCTCTCTAAACATGCCGATCGCGAGAGCCGATCGCATGACGTAAAATACATGACACTTTTCTCTGTGCGCGGCAAAACAAGCTAGCCAAAATGGCTTCACCGGTCTGGCATTATTTTAAGGTGTCCGAAAAAGACAGTAAAATAGCGGAATGCAACGTGAGTGAAGCAGAAATCCTGCAGCTCCACCCGCTGAGACGGATCGGTGAGCGGAGCGAAACACACAAGAGTTAGACCTACTTACTGTAGCTATTTGATCTACCTCTGGAACAAGCTGAACTAGTTATTATAAATATATTTATTCTTCACTGTCGGGTCACTCATTACTGGATCAGTGAGCTGCATGAGATACTGACAGGCTGTCAGGGGAGAGAGAGAGGGGGAGAGAGGGGGGGAGAGAGAGAGGGAGAGAGGAAAAGAGAGCGCTTCCGCTCATTTCTCCCTTGTTATTAGTTATTATCCAAAGTGAATGTAAACTTGAATAATGTACATCATTTGAATGTAATAATTAAGTTGATTGTTGTTTGTGGAAGCTCCAGTGAATGAGCCCCATTAACTGAGTTTAAACATCACTTTAAATGGAAGATTTAAAGTGATGTTTAAATCTTCCATTTAGGCCCCGTCCACTCGGTAGGTAGGTAGGTAGGTAGGTAGGTAGGTAGGTAGGTAGGTAGGTAGGTAGGTAGGTAGGTAGGTAGGTAGGTAGGTAGGTAGGTAGGTAGGTAGGTAGGTAGGTAGGTAGGTGATGTTTGTCTGAGTTTCTCAAGTATTTGTATTATTTGCCTTTTTTCCAGATGAAAAGCAATGGATAATTGTTATAGCCAGTATTTTTTATATAATTGTGACGTCTGTAGTCAACACACTATAAAAGACTACAATTCCCACAGCGCCTCCTCTAAAGTGACAGTGATGGGCAACCTGCTAGAAAGACGCCGTCGAGGAACAGTTTTTAACCGTCCAATTACCCTTTAAGTTATGAAGTTATATAAGCCTTATGAAGAAAGAAAGAATACCTAAGTTGTTTGTTATTTTATTTGAGTTTTGCCTATTTGTTTTGAATATTGTAAAGGCCTTTTTTCTTTGTTGCATGTGTAAATGTTTGCTATTTTATTTTGGGCAAACACATCGCATAACATCATTTAAACCATCTGAGGCCAAGCAACTCTTCAACTGTAAGTAATGTAAAGGAAAGAAAACAAGTTAAAAATGTCTGTTTAAGCCTTAAACAGACATTTTTAAGTAGTAGTAGTAGTAGTAGTAGTAGAACCTTTATTTATCCAGGAAAATCAATTAAGAACAAATTCTTATTTACAATGATGACCTGACAGGAGGCAAAGGCTTCCTGAGGGGATGGGGTTTGGGAGGAAAAATAAATAAAAAGACAGACTCTGGGCACTACAGAACCCAGGAGACAACACAAACACATAGAGCAAAGATGACAGGCATAGCAGTTAAACATATAAAAACTCTAAAACAATATTGCTGTGGTTCAATCAGTCATTAAAATCAGCATCAGGCAAAGCAGCTACATGTGTGTACCAGGGTGTCAATAATAGTGACATTGAAGGTGCGGGGGGAGACAAAGGTTTTCATTTTCAACGTTTTTTGAAAGACATTCCAGCTATCAGATGCCATCAATCCAAAATCCAAGGTATTTATAGGATTTAACTATTTCGAGGTCCCGGCCATCGGCGGTCACAATAGTGCCAGTTTGGGAGGCACCACTGCGGCCAAACCACATGATCTTGGTTTTAGTGGTGTTCAGGACCAGGCAGAGAGATGTGACTGGATTCTCTGAAAACTATCCTGAAGAGTTTCCAGGACAGTATCCGGGGAAGGGCCAGCAGTGTACAGAATCGTGTCATCAGCATATAGGTGGATAGAGGAGTTGCCCACTGATTTCTCCATGTCATTTATATATATTGAGAATAGGATGGGTGCTAGGATAGAGCCTTGTGGTACTCCCTTAGAGATGGATAGGGGCTGTGTCATCAGATTTTACACATGGGTGCGCATGGACAGGTAGTTTTCAAACCAGGCTATCGATTGGTTAGTGACACCAATGCATCTAAGCTTTCCCAGAAGCAGTTGGTGATCTACGGTGTCGAAGGCTTTGGCAAGATCGATGAAAATGGCAGCACAGTATTGTCTGGAGTCAAGGGCATTGATGATATCATTTAGGACTTTGAGAGTCGCCGTCTCACACCCATGTCCTGCACGGAACCCAGACTGCATGTCAGATAGTATGTTGTAAGTCTTCAGAAACCATGTTAGCTGTTTGCAAACTAACTTTTCGAACTAACTTTAAGGCTTTGTTTTCTTTCAAGCCACGAGACGCCGTAAACTTTAAGGCGTCTCGTGGCTTGAAAGAAAAACTAGGAAGGAAGCCACAACATTAATAATTGTATATAGTACTCATTTCAAATTTCAGCTACATTTAGAGAGGAAGAGTTATTGTGTAATTGTTTCTCTTAACTTCCGTGTATCTCAATTTCATTTTTTGCATGTGCTAATCTTTGTCTGAAAGGAAACATGCTGACATAAGCAAAGATGATTAGACAATATCAACAAGTCTGAAATGCTTTATGTAGTTTACTAGAAATAATCTCTACATTAAAATTCCTTGGAAACATAAACATTAATGTCAGATAATTTTTCTGCTTATCAATCAAGACATACAGCAGTACTGAATGGTCTTTGTCTTTGTTCACTTCTTTTGATTCCTAATATGATGTCTAAATCCGTTTCAGCTTGTCAAAGGTTTTTTTCTTCATACAATCACTCCTATCGAGCACTCTGAAAGTAGTGCTCCTAGAATGAATGGGATGGTAAAATTAAGTTAATTAAATGTGCATCTTGTATTCTCAGAAATCCATTGGCTGAAAAAACAGCTATTTATACATATATTGAACAAAAAATAAAAACACATTGATTAAAAAAGGTCTTCATTGAGATAAAGCTTATTATTTCTGTGTGTATTAAACTACGGTGATTTCATTTACATGCATGCATTTCAGCCTGTTGTCAGACTGAGCTGGTCTATTTTCTACTTCCTCTTCTTTGGATGGATTGTTGCAGGTTGATGTGAAATAGCTGCTTTGGAAATAAAGCCCCTGCATCTGACTCTGCAGGACACTAAGGCGGTGTTTACACGAGAACGAAACGGGTTGTATCAGCTACCTTTCTCTCGCGTATAGCCCGTTCGTTCACACGAGGCCGTAACGGAACCGCGGAAACGGACCCGCATATGTACTACAGCGTCTCCAGCGCTTACGAGCGGTCTTGTGCGGAAGTACAGCGCCACTTACAGGCCCGGCATATGTACTACAGCGTTTCCAGTGGTCTCTGTCACTACCATGGATGTATAATAAGAACTGGATACAGCGTGGGAGGCGGGGCCTCATTCATTCCTATGAGAGTTGCTCATTAGCGCATGATGATAAAATGGCCCAACTTTTGAGAGAGTGAAACGTCACAGATTACCCGGCATGCCTGAGAAGTACCCGCATGTGCACTCAGAGCATGCGCAACTTTAACCAAAATGCTCATTCACATCAAGCACGTCAATTTGCGTACACGTACAGTAACAGCACCGTGCGTTCATGACAGCATGGTAATGATTTGTTATTATGATGGCTTGATATTAACGAGGCGGCAGTTAGCAGCTAGCGGCTAGCTAGTAATTATGCTAATGTACTCATCAATTGTTATGTAGGCTACTTATATTACGCTGTAACAGGATCTAGTGATATCCAACAGAGCTTCATTTAGCATGAAATAATTATTGCACTGTATATATATATATATATATATATATACAGTGCAATAAGCTTCTTAGTGCAATAATAAGCTACAGGGATGTTAATCTACGTCGGTAATATTAACTTTATTTAATACAACATTTACGGTACAAGATTTACATCATACAGCCCATGTAGTATAATAATTTACAAATGATGAATTACAGCAAACATGTGCAATATATCCATTATTACAGCTCCGTGGGCTAGCAGTAAGGCGATATGGGTCCGTTGTTATTGTGCATCCATGGGTAAAGAGAAACTCATGTACTGAACACGTAACTTGAACGTGCCGGGTGGCGCGGTCCCGTGGGTTCATAATGCCGAGGGAAATAACTCTCAGAATAACGTTATTAGCACATTTTTACAACTTGAGGAACGAATGTTTTTAATAAGGGCTTTTCAAGTGTTCATACTGGGTTGTTTATTTAGTTTAAAAAAAATTATCCAACGAGTTACAGACCACTCTTTCCCAATGTAAGTCAATGGGAAAAAGTGTTTCCGGGCCCAGCAACCTAAAGGAAGTGTAGTACCGCCGTTTGGCCAGCACGAATATTCTCATCAGACTCCGGCGCACTTCCTGGGGGCTTGGTCACTACCCGATCCGTCCCCCTGCCCGATCGGTACTGCGCATGTGCGAGATGGTCCGCCATATTGGACAACTCCGGACGGCAACCCAAGATGGACACTTGACACAGTGGCTTTTAGCAAAGCTCAAAAATAAAACGAGAGAGAGATGAGTTATTGTTATTACAACGTGACTTCACTATTATTTAACAACTCTTTTTATTGGGTTCTTTTATTTGGGGTTAAGTACATTGTCAGAATAAGTGTGGAATGAATTTAACTTCTGTTAGACAGCTATATGCCATATATTTTTGCACACATTCACAGTAAATATGTATTCAGTATGATAGCTGTCTAACAGAAGTTAAATCCATTTCTGCCAATAACTCATCTCTCTCGGTTTTTCTTTTTGAGCTTTGCTAAAAGCCACTGTGTCAAGTGTCCATCTTGGGTTGCCGTCCGGACTTGTCCAATATGGCGGACCATCTCGCACATGCGCAGTATCGATCGGGCAGGGGGACGGATCGGGTAGTGACAGTTGTCAAATGCTTTTTTGATAACGAATTTTGTCCGTTTGCGCTCCCGTATAAATGGGGTCTTAATTAAACATGTTTCTTTTCTAGCATCTATCCTGATCCAGGGGCGGACTGGCCATCGGGACAAATCCCGATGGGCCGGTATTGAAGTGGGCCGGTCGGACGATGTGGGCCGGCCGGTAACCGGCAGGTCTTGACATTAAATGGCCCGCTGGCCCGGAAGCACTATTAAGACACCCCGGGCCAGCATAACGTACTTTCCACTTGCCCGCTCGGGCCACTAAAAATATTGCTTTAAAAAAATGTTTCCTGTGGTATTGGTATTTTGACCAGCAATTTAGTTAAATTGTTTCGTTTATCAACGCTACAACATAGCCTTCCGTGAGTCGGTTGTCGTTGTTGGGTGAAAAGCAAACAGCTGTTTGCTGCGGAGCGCAGCGCGAGCAGGCTCCTGTGAGCGGGAGCACGCTCCTTCACTACAGACAGGGGCGGCACCAGGGGGGAGCCAGGAGCTAGCACCCCCGAGGATTGCCAAAGCACCCCCTAAGCACCCCCAAGAAATATGTTTTTGGTTTTTTTCGAAAATTATTATTATTATTTTTATTAAATTAGAAACATTATTGATTACATCAATGCAAATGTGAAACAAACACATTTTTGACCAAAAACATAAAGCCAACACAGGTGATATGATTAGGCCAATGGCCAGCACCCATTCGATTTTTGACCTACCCATAGGCTAAATTACTTTGACACTTGAGTGACTTCCTGTTAGCTAGAGCACCAAATTATTTGCTAACAGCAAAGTGAAAGATGGATCGTTTTTTAGTCCTTAAACGTCCACGTGTGGACACTCAATCAAAACCACCTGAAAGCGAGAGGGATTCTGCACATAATAGCCTAGCGTTGTGAGTAGCCTACAAGTAGCTTCTCTGGTCTCTCTGTTTCATTCAAGCTCTGCTCTGTGTGTGTGTGTGTGTGGCACGAGCCATTTTGTGCGCGAGAAAGAGAGCCTCGCGCACCGGTGGGTATCTACCAGAGATCGTTGTGGTTAGCATCTGGTGCTAGCTAGCCAAGCTAACGGATATAAGGAGCTTTTTCAACAACAAGGTGGAGGGAGAACTCTCTCCTGTCAGACGGAGAGTCTCAGGTAACCTCAGCTCAGGTGAAGTAAAGGACTCTCAGTGTTTAGATACTTAACTGTAGTCTAGTTATCTCAGTGGGTCTCAAACGGTTTGTTTTTAAAAGGGTGTGTGATTTGTAAAATATCCATAAAGAAATAGAAAATCAATGGAGCGTGAGATGGGCCGGAGAATCGGAGCAGCGGGAGCGGTACTGCAGTCGTTTTACCGCACCGTTGTGATGAAAAGGGAGCTGAGCCAGAAGGCAAAGCTCTCTGTCTACCGGGCCATTTTCGTTCCTACCCTCACCTATGGTCATGAAGGATGGGTCATGACCGAAAGAACGAGATCGCGGATACAAGCGGTGGCTGGTGTCTCCCTTAGGGATAAGGTGAGAAGTTCGGTCATCAGGGAGGGACTCGGAGTTGAGCCGCTCCTCCTTCGCGTCGAAATGAGCCAGTTGAGGTGGTTCGGGCACCTAGTTAGGATGCCACCTGGGCGCCTCCCTAGGGAGGCGTTCCAGGCACGTCCAGCTGGGAAGAGACCAAGGGGTAGACCTAGGACCAGGTGGAGGGATTATATCTCTTCGCTGGCCTGCGAGCACCTTGGGATCCCCCAGTCAGAGCTGGTTGATGTCGCCAGGGAAAAGAAAGTTTGGGGCTCTCTGCTGGACCTGCTACCCCCGCTACCCGACCACGGATAAGCGGGAGAAGATGGATGGATGGATGGAAATAGAAAATCTGTTTACAGTTCTGTGTCATATGGATGTTGAGAGATGTATCCATAGATCTCTTAATGTTGCTCTCAAAGTGCACCAGATTGATGCTTTTAACTTCAATATTTAAAAAAATCTTCCCGGGGGAAACATGCCCCCGGACCCCATTAGAGGAGGTGAGGACCCCCCTAGAGGAGGTGAGGTCCACCCCCCACTTGTAAAAATAGCACTTTACCCCTGCTTACACCTATATGCCGTGAGCTGATTATCGAGCCTTGATTGTAACAGTCGCGGGTACACTGTGTGTGCGTGTGGGGAGTGTTGCAGTAGAAAATTCAACTGTAGCGCTGGTGCATTAATGGGAAACCCTTGAGCACCCTCTATGAAACGTCAAGCTACCCCACAGCACCCCCTAGAGAAAATCTCTGGCGCCGCCACTGACTACAGACTATCGCGCCACCTAACCATTCGCCAAAATGTTTTTAATAACAGCGGTAACCGGCGGCCGACCAAGCGCCGGGCAAAAAACAATCTTCAAATAAAAGAAAGTCACCGGAGGAGTTAAAGGAGAGTGACAGGGAGCATGAGAAGAAGAGGGAGAGAAAGTTTCAGCTTGATCGATGGAGTTGGCTTCTATAGAGTGGTGCAGTGACGCGTCCTAAAACCCTTTTATAATCTATCGATTAGATTTATGATTCGAAAATTATAAAAGTAGGGTAGACATGTGTTGATTATCCGGCTGAACAAAACGTGCATTTATCAAACAGGTTTGTTTTCCACAGACCTTATTTCCCGCTATTTTCCAAAACCCTGTGGAGAAATCCCGTTGCTTTTTGACGAGGGAACCAGCAGCTTACTTCCTGGTTTTAGGACGCGTCACTGGCTGCACCTCTCAATATGATGCCAATATAAACAAGGTCTTCTGTCGGCTCTGTACATCAATGCCGACCTATGCTGACAAGTAAGTGAAGAGTCGAAAATATAAAGGTATTGGCTATAGGGAGATGTCCCAGCAGTTTAGGATAATGAAGGATCTAATCTAATCTATAGCCATTACATTTCTAACTCCTAATGACAGGAAGGCAGAAAGTGCATTATACAAATAATAATATTACTCATAATAATAGCAGACATTTTTTAACAATGACCACAATATCATTATTTTAATAAACCAAATATGAATAATTGAGGAAAATGAGGAAGAACTGATGATTAAAATATTGTAGTACAAGTAGTAATGTATTTAGTGCATGAATGACTATTGCAACAAATGTGTTAATTTTCTTCATTATTAGTCGATTTTTTTTTTGGACGAATGCTCCGGGCCAGTGGTTACAATGGTGGGGCCAGTGATAATACAAGTTCACCGGCCCAGAGGAGCCAGTGGCATTTTACCCTTAATGTCTAGCTACCTCTGCGGTAAGTCACTAGCAGAACAATTAATTATTGTGCTTGATAAACAGCTTTTTTTAAAAAGTGTTTATATGTATTTAACTTTAAGCCATAAGAACACTTCTTTAAAAAAGGAATGGTATGCTCATGACACTCATTTAAAAAATGTTATCATCCGATAAAACAGACCAGTCTCTCTTTTTTTTTTTTTTAATCCGATGACATTATCAGTGATTTTAAACTGATTAATTACCGAAATAACATCAACACTGTGGGCGGCGCCATTTTACCGGACGTGACGTAAACCATGCGTTTGGTTTCGAGGACACGTTGATGTTCATGTTATTTACTGTAGTTACTCTCTTCAAATATGCCTCATTGTATCGCGAAACATTGCCACAATTCTGATAGGAACAATCCACGGAATGCTCGGTTCCATTTGTTGCCAAAAGGTAAGCGTAGGAAGTACGTTCGGAGGCAGTGGCTAGAGAAATGTGGCCGGCCCGAACCGAAAGATCCACAGGCGCATGTATGCAGCGAACATTTCAAGTTTCCGGACGACTACTCTGAGAGTATGATAAAACATAACATGGGATTTATTGAACAACCATTACTTAATGGAGATGCAGTACCATCGGTCTTTCTGGTGTCATCACCGACCAGGACACCAGTTCGGCCAGTTGAGAAATCGCCCTCTGCAAGTGTGAAGCGACGGAGGACCAGAAGTAGTGCTCGGAGTAAGAATAAGGTATGTTATGGCGCATTTCCATTGCAGCGGGTAGCCCCGTTTAAACGTCCTTTATCGTCCAGGCCAGGCCAGTTTTTGGTGGCCTTTCCATATAGCGTAGTACCGGCCAGTGGGTTTTTCCGGCCCCATAAAATCGTGGTTCTAGGGCCAGGGACAACGAGGCTGAGTATGCTAAACTAGAGAGGGAATCGCTAGCAAGGGTGGTACTACACGCATACATATCTAGTAATCAAAATCATTGTATCTACTAAGTAGTACTAAGTAGGCTCGAACCTGTATGGCTGAATTCCCCCTTCCAATCTCTTCATATTGCTCAAAACTTCGCCATGTTTTCGTGTGTTTACCATAGACTGTATATGGTGTTTACAAAGTGAACGCATGGATGACGTCACGACCATCACGTGACTACTGAAAATGGGCAAAATGGCAGCGGCCTGACGGAATATACAGGTTTTGATAAAAAAGAGCTATAAAATCATTATTTACCGGGGAATATCGCTGATTTCTTCAGGGTATGGTTTAAACATAATGTTTCACTAAATACTGAAGTTTTGATTAATTATCTAATGAGTGGAGCATTCCTTTAATAGGTCTGTTTCAGTTTAAAGTTGTTTTAAAACATGCCGTTTCAAATAATTAAAGACGAGAAATCGGAATAAAGGGAATACTGAATACATGACCTTGTCAGAAGGAAATTGGTCATATCTGGAGATACACAAAATCTGCCTTTTTATTGGAAAACCTGAGCACACTACTTAACATTAGTCTGACAGCAGCGACATACATAACAGTTTTTGAGCAGCCACTGAGAAGCCTGCATGTAATAACTTTATCAGCAGATTAGAGAAGATGAAGAGCATGCTTCATCATAAACACTACAACACACTCTCTGTTCAGTCATCTAAATAAATGCACATGGAAACACAGGACGTGGTACTAAAGACAAGTTATGTGAGGATTAATCATTTAGTTTTTCATACAAGTATTCAATTTACAGAATACATACTATTGCAAATTTGGATTTAGACTATAATTTATCAATACAGAAATATCGAAATAAAGCTCTCAAAGCTGATCAAGTGTGATTATTTGCTGCATGTTTCAAATTGAAATGACCATAAATAGATTTTCAATCAGTTTCAGATCATTTTACAGAGAATAATCGACACACAAGTGGCAATAATCCTGTACAAATATGCTCTTTTTTTCTTTGTTGTACTTTCACTGTCTGCTTCAATACAACCACGACATACTTATGATTAATGAACCTCTAGGTTGCTGCTCTGTGACAGCTGCTATACTTAACTAAACCAAATCAAGACAGTGAGAAACAAAGAAGGAAACAGTCGTGCTACTGTCAAACATGTGTTAAATCTTTCTAAACATATTTACGACAGTCCCATAGAGGAACATTTGCTTTCAAATCGATTATCAGTGTGTTTTGGCCTCTGGATCAAAGAGCTGCAGTTTACTCACCTCGACTCTTGTATTTCCTCCAGGCAGCTGGGATGTACACGCCAAAAAATAAATAAATAACACATAAATCTTGACACGACTATTTGTAAACTCAAGAACGAGTGTCTTTCCAGAGTGTCCTCATACTAGCGAGCAGAGTTAGGGAAAGAATTGTCCAAACAGTAGGTTTAAAAAGTGCCAATTTACCAGTTTTCAACATTTAGCCTGTATGCTAGGTGCTTGCTGCAGCGTCAAAGTAACATAAGGTGAACGCAACCACATCCGGTTAAGGATTTCAGAACAAGAGTCCAACGTCCTTTAAGTATTTCATTACAATTCAAAAACGCAATATAAGACAACTCAACATAATATATCACATAACTGCGCATATTAGTATAATATGAATTCATAATCTTAATGTAAATTACAATTAATACAATATTTGTCTCCAAATGTGGCGAAATATAAAATAAAAAAATATAAAAAAGGTAGAAATAAAAATACCTCCAAATTGTACAGAAGCTGTACTTGAGTTAACTGCTTCTTATATTGAAAGATGTAGCCCTGCTTATGAGGAAACACATATTTGTAGGATACTCTGCAACTTCTACAGGTGCACCATATTATCCTAACTGGCTGCATCACGGCCTGGCAGCTGCACCGCCCTCAATCGTAAGGCTTTACAGAGGGTGGTGAAAACTGCACAGCAGATCACCAGGACGGAGCTGCCATCCATGGAGGACCTTTACTCCCAGCCGCTCAGGAAGACAGCCCTCAGGATTATAAAAGACCCCCATCACCCCAGCCACAAACTGTTCTGTCTGGCAGGCGGTACCGTACTGCAGCATCCGGACTAAAACCACCAGACTCAGGGACAGTTTCATCCCACAGGCCATAAGACTATTAAACACCTGAACTGTTGAAACAACATCCATAACATTCATCTGCTATATATTTATCTATTTATCTAATATATCATTCCAATAACGTTGCATCTTATTGCTCTTATTATTTCACTATTTCACTTTTTTAAACTAATTTTCTTTTTGTATGTAGGCCTACTATACTTGCACTATATTTTTCTGTTTATCTGTTATTGTGTTGCACTATTGGAGGAGCCTGTGACCTAAGATTTTCATCGGCATAACTACACTGTAGCTATGTTCTATATGTGATATACCAATAAAGTACCTAAATGCCTGCCTGCCTGCCTGCCTGCCTGCCCGCCTGCCCGCCTGCCTATCTATCATAAAGAGTCAATACAACATCTCTCCATACCCTTTTTAAGGCATATCACAAATGCTCTGCTTATTTATGTGTTGTGTCTGATGTTTTCCCACAAAATATATAACATTAAAATGACAAAAAATGACTCCAGAAAAGTCCCTTCTTGTTGTATGTCCGCTGTAGGTTTCAAATGTCCATTTAATTGTTATTGTGGGTATGTTTCATGTAATTGTTTTGTCCTGCTCTTTCCCCATTGTGATTCTACTGTAGTCATGTTCTGACTTGCAATTAACCCAGTAGTTTATTGTGTAGGGTCCATACAAGTGAACTTCCGGTTCTGTTCTAGGTGTTTCTTTTTAACTTGACACATCTGTTCTCCAGCTTCTAATCAGCTGACTAATAAGAGGAGAACACTTCCGCTGTGGTTGTGTATGGTACCTGTGATAAGTCACTATATTGTTATAAACTTGGATGCAAACCTAGATTTAAAAAAACATTGGTTAGTGCAATAAAATCTGAGCATTATTTCAAAATGTATTTTCCTAGAAGTATTTCGCAAGTCAAGTGTGCTTGTTCTAGCAGCGCAGACAAAAGCAACAGAGAGAAAATGACAGAGCAAAGATATATAGATAGTTATGCACCTTTTTTACTGTCGTGTTTGTCTATAGACATTTACTTTTACCACAACCCAATCATAATTATAATTCCCTTTATTGTCAATTGGGTTTCCACATATAAGGAATTGTCTTGGTATATAATAGTGCATAGACAGTAAGAGAAGTTAACATAAAAAAAAAACAGGTATTGAAAAAGCAGCAGTAACAAAGTGTTTTTTAGAGGGTCTCATTATTACTTTTGACTTAATTAAAGGACAAATACTCTCTCACCCACCAGTTTGATGGTGTGAATATATTTGCTCCATTTGCTCATACTGTCAGCATCGATGTTTGTCATCGACTGCTTTGGTCTGAATCAGCGTTGTAGGAAGAAAAACACAAGTGAAGCTAGCAGCCGCATTTCAGAGGTAAGGGAATGAAATACAAATATATATTTAAATATTTTACGTTTGAGTTATACATATTTACTTCATGTTAAACATATGCAGACATAAATCTACGATATATCTGATTTTAGGAGCTACGTTAACACTGGAACTTCTCCACGTGGGTTCAGGAAGCAACGGTCTGTCCTGGTTGGGTGCACTCGATTTGTAATGCAGCGGTTTCTATGCGGGTGGCGTTTGTTGCGTATTGAGTCAATTTACGTTCCAGGAGCTCTTAACTCCGACGACGCGGGGTATTATATGTTTCAAAACAAACGCTCCTCTGACTAAATAAACTAGCGTGCTATACCAAGCTATAAAGCTACTAAAAGTAAGCGTTTAGGTTAATTGTCGCTTATTTCAAAGTATGTATTGGATACTTAAAAACAGGAATATACCTGTAATCATATTAAAGTGACACAATCGGAGATAGAAATTGAACAAAACACTGTATCTCTATCTGGACCACCACAGACACATTACACATAGTTATAGTGTAATCAATACCTAATTATCAATGTTGGAAGAAGAAATGGGAACTTTAACTCAAGTAAAAGTACTAATACCACCGTTTTATAAGTCAAAGTTACAGGTAAAAGTCCTGCATTCAAAACCTTAGTTAAGTAAAGATACAAAAGTATCAGATGTAGCTGGACTTGTACTTAAATTACTGAAAGTACTCATTATGCATATGCCCATTTGAAATTAATATATTTAAATGCATTATAATGATTGAAGCATTAATGTTTTCATCCCTTTAATGTTGTAGCTGGGAAATGTATTACCGTTATATCCTGAATCTGATAGGTAGCTTAATTAAAAGTTATGAATTGGTCATTTAATATATTGTTTAAATATTTAGCAAGATATGGTTACATGAAACTAAAATGACACATTGGATTCCTGTAGGAGTTGTTAAGGAAGCGTACTTGGGTTTCTTGAAAGGCGCTATGTAAATCCAAGTTATTATTGTTTTTCACAGTGTGATTCATTTCAAATCTCTCCTGTTGTTGTAAACAGTATTCAGAATTACCAGAGGCTGCCGGTCATGGGGTTGACCAAGCAGTACCTGCGCTATGTGGCCAGCGCAGTGTTTGGAGTCATTGGGAGCCAGAAAGCCAACATCGCATATGTGACCCTCCGAGGAGGAGAGAAGGGGCGCTATGTCGCCGTGGCTGCATGTGAACAAGTGTTCATCTGGGACGTCCGGAAAGGAGAGAAGGTGAATGATATACAAGTTTTGAATGATCACAGAATAGGTTTGGGTCTCCTGTGAAAAAGCTTTGCAGATCTTACCCAGCGTCTCTCTTTCTGTGCAGGTCCTGATCCTGCAGGGTCAGAAACACGAGGTGACCTTCCTCTGTGCCTCGCCCGACGGCATCCATCTCGCCGTGGGTTACGAGGACGGCGCTGTGCGGATCTTCAGCCTGCTGAACGGCGAGAGCAACGTCTCCTTCAACGGCCACAAGACGGCCGTCAGCGCCATGCACTACGACTCACTCGGGGCTCGGCTCGTCACTGGATCCAGGGTAAGCAAGGAGGAATTTCTTTGTTTTGCTAAAGTATGTTTTAAAGCATGTGTTAAGCATGTTTTACCTCTTTCTCCTCCTCAGGACACAGATGTGATCGTGTGGGACATCATCAATGAGTGTGGGCTGTACAGGCTGAGAGGACACAAAGACGTCATCACTGAGGCCTTGTTCCTCAAAGACAAGAACATCCTGGTCACCAGGTAACACACTAATAACAATGTATTATTACGTTTCTAAATTAAAGATTGTGGACACAGAAAAGTCAAACATATTTTCACCTTACCCTCAATGATGATCCTGCGCATATGTTATTTGTTAAAGGGAAAACAAAGATAAGTATTGTACATTAATATTTGATGCTTCAACTGTCAGGATGTCTAGAATTAGTGTTTGGCAATATGCCCAAAATCCTTTACCGTGTTAAAGGTTATTTCATATATTGATAACAATATATATCACCGTAGCACACGGCATGTTTCAAGTGTAATTCAATAAATACATAGTCAATATGAATTAACCAAATAGCATAGCCCTTTGTTAATAAAATACTATATATATAATTGTTTTTTTCATTTCAAAACCTTAAGAGCAACAGTTGTGGCACTACAAGGACATTATATATTTTTTCTAATGATTTAAAATGTCCCTTTAACTGTTTATAACGTGATGATAGCAGTGTCACTAACCGTATGTATGTGTCTGTGTGCTCTGCTGCAGCTCCAAGGACAGTTTTGTGAAGTGGTGGGATCTGGACACACAGCACTGCTTCAAGACCATGGTGGGCCATCGCAGTGAGGTGAGGGGCTTCATACTCTATATTCATTAACATCAACATTAACAAAGGGTCGGACTGAGGAGAATTAACTTGCATTCACACCTATAGTTCGTTCTCTGGTGCACCAGACGACAGTTTGTTACATCGTTTCATTTTTCAGAAGGTTCGGTTTGCGTTCACACGGCAAAACTGAAACGGACTATAAACTTTAAACACAAGTCATGTGCACGGAAATGCTGTTCAACCATTGGTCAGACATTAAGGGGGTAAAAACGCAAATCCCGGCAATTTCTACCAGAGCCTCCGTCATGGAGCATCGGCACTTTCGGGCAGGTTATTCTCATGCTGCTGTTAATCTGGAGATCAACAGACTCTAGCGGCCCACGCATATGATTATATAATCAGACAACGTCCGTTAAAAAACATTATAACATAATGAGAGACGTTCTGCAGTCAGGAGGGGCGTTTCACCGACGACAGGTGTTCTTACTTTTATGTAGTTGACGGAGCATTTTTACTTTACACGACACTGTTCAACACTTAATTCTGCTTCACTCTTTAACTAAACAACCTGTCTTGAAAGACTCTTTCGCTAAAGATTTTGAAGATATCCGCGTTCTTGTGACACGTAAATACCACGCTTCCTATGTTTTGGTGCGGACTGCGTTCACACCAGCAATGAACCGCTCCAGAGTTCGCAAGCAAGCGCTCCGAGACCACCTATTTTAGCGGACCAGAGTCCGGTTGTTTAGTTCACTTTAGAGGTCTCGGACTGCGTTCACACCGAGCCAAATGAACCGAACCAAGCGGCTAAACTCACCAGGGTTCGATTCAACCGGACTATACAAGGCAGGTGTGAACGCACCCTTAATTGCACAACCCAGGGACCAAATCAGCTGAATGTCATCACGTGTAAACAATCAGTGTTCTCTCACTTCTCACTCTCGATGCCTCTGGCTGCATTTAAAGCAGAGCTAAAGTGGGTTCAGTCCCCTGAGTTTTATCCGTAAAGGTCATTGAATGGTATTACTGTTGGCAACATGATGCGAGTGGAGACAGGATTCATTCATTTAGCTGAGTGGAAGCTGATAATAAGTGGCTCTCCCTGAGGTTTCTCCCATGTTTCCCTTTAAACTGTGGGTTTTCTCTGGAAGTTTTTCCTTGTACGATGTGAGGGTCTAAGGACAGAGGGTGTCGTTTTCTCATACTGATATTCTGCACAAACTGTGCTGTTGTATTTGCTGTAAAGTGTCCTTACTGTAAGGTAATTATTATATGTACAGCACTTTGGCTCGACCAAAAATCTTTTTTTAAATGTGCTATATAAATAAAACTTGATTTGATTTGAAGATCATTGTGATTGCTCTTTGAGAAATAATATGCCAAGCCTTTGTTTCAGCAAGACCGTGATCTAAAAACAAAGCTTTACAAACAAGACAAAACGTGGGTCAAGGAGAAACATAGTCCATTTTGAAGCTAATCTGAATTTCAGGGCCGAACCGCACATTATATTTCACTCTCGTTAACGATTCAAGGCATTTGTGCTGCATTGTTATCATGTCCGTATAAAATGAGGTCCTGATTAGGAAAATGAAACGCCCCCTAAAGTAGGAACAATAACTTGGAAACAGTTTGAATGTCAATATTGTGTATTTGTTTTCCCCGGATGGATTTTGATGAATCTGTGTGTTATTGTCTCTGTGATAGGTGTGGGGCATGGTGCTGCTGAACCAGGAGAGCAGGCTGCTCACAGGATCAGCTGACAGCGAGCTCAGAGCCTGGGACATCGACTACCTGCAGGAGGTGAGGACAACACAGCTGGGGACATTCACCTGAATACATCCTGATTTATACAAAGGAGAAATGGGAGATTAGCTGGAGCGCTGATAGCCACCATGGTTAAATACAGCTTCACCATTCAAGACCATTACAATAGTCATGATTACGGGGTGGGCGTTAAATAATTGTAAACTTCTTCCCACCCCTTTTCGGATGCGTAATTCAATAATATTTTTGTTTATCAATTTGACACTGCTTAAGTTTGTACAGTATAATAATTCTCATGGTTCATGTCATTATTATTATAATCTTTTTGTATTATTGTTTTACACGTTCGAAATGAATCAAATCAAAATGTAAAAATGAAAGAGAAAGTGGTAAATACTGACAGGTTTTGTCCTCTGTCTGCTCAGGAGAAAGCTGAGGGGGAGACCAAAGTGAAGAAGGGGAAAACTCTGCTGGATGATGATGATGATGATGAAGACAATAAGGAAGAGTTGGATGAAAGTCCTGAGGAGGTAAAAGAGTTCATGTTTTTTGGGGGGGAAATACTGTGGTACATGGATTTAATTTCACAGAGCTTTAACATTGTCCTCTCTCTCTCTCTCTCTCTCTCTGTCTGTCTGTCTCTCTCTCCCTCCCTCTCTCTCTCTCTGTCTGTCTGTCTGTCTCTCTCTCCCTCTCCCTCCCTCTCTCTCTCTGTCTGTCTGTCTGTCTGTCTCTCTCTACCTCTCTCTCTGTACCTCTCTCTCTGTCTGTCTGTCTGTCTCTCTCTCCCTCCCTCCCTCTCTCTCTCTCTGTCTGTCTGTCTGTCTGTCTCTCTCTCCCTCTCCCCTCCCTCCCTCCCTCTCTCTCTCTCTCTGTCTGTCTGTCTGTCTCTCTCTCCCTCTCCCTCCCTCTCTATCTCTCTGTCTGTCTGTCTGTCTCTCTCTCCCTCCCTCTCTCTCTCCCTCCCTCTCTCTCTCTCTGTCTGTCTGTCTGTCTGTCTCTCTCTCCCTCTCCCTCCCTCTCTCTCTCTCTGTCTGTCTGTCTGTCTCTCTCTCCCTCCCTCTCTCTCTCTCTCTGTCTGTCTGTCTGTCTCTCTCTCCCTCTCCCTCCCTCTCTCTCTCTCTCTGTCTGTCTGTCTGTCTCTCTCTCCCTCTCCCTCCCCCCCGCCCCCTCTCTCTCTCAGCGGATCCTGAGCTGTAGGAAAGCCGGCTCCATCCTGAGAGAGGCTCGGGACCGAGTGGTGTCTCTGACAGCGGACGCTAAAGCCAGAGTCATCGCCTGCCATGTGAGTCTCCTCCTGACTCCACTGAGAAATTGTAAATTTTTTGAAATACACAGTGGAGAGTATCTTAGGGTTTCTTCAAGAATCATGAAATATTTGTGCCGAAAGCCTATTCAACATACAAAGTGAATACAGACCAAAATAAAAAAAAGTGACTTCCAGGCAAAGTGAGGCATTGTGGTTGGTTATTTCCCTGTTGGTTTTATGGAGATGGCTTTTAATGTCTCCGGCCTCTAATGCTGGAGATAGAGATATTTCACTTTGTTGGTTAGTGTTTTATGAAATTAAAGGACTTTTGTGTTCAGCAGAATTTCTGACTTTGAAATGCATGATCAATATTCGTTTTTTGTATGTAAATAATGCTTAACATTTCTCTGTCCTCCATCAGGGCAATGACTCAGTCCTGGAGATCTTCACTGTGCTGTCAGAGGAGGAAGTGCAGAAGAAAATGACCAAAAAGACGAAGAAAGCCAAAAAGAAGGCGGCAAAGTAAAGACAAGTTATTTCAGTTTTTGCATTTGGAGTGTGTGTGTGTGTGTGTGTGTGTGTGTGTGTGTGTGTGTGTGTGTGTGTGTGTGTGTGTGTGTGTTGTGTGTGTGTGTGTGTGTGTGTGTGTGTGTGTGTGGTGTGTGTGTGTGTGTGTGTGTGTGTGTGTGTGTGTGTGTGTGTGTGTGTGTGTGTGTGTGTGTGTGTGTGTGTGTGTGTGTGTGTGTGTGTGTGTGTGTGTGTGTGTGTGTGTGTGTGTGTGTGTGTGTGTGTGTGTGTGTGTGTGTGTGTGTGTGTGTGTGTGTGTGTGTGTGTGTGTGTGTGTGTGTGTGTGTGTGTAGCTGATGTTTGTTGTGTGTGTGTCCCTGCTGCAGAGCTCAGGAGGAAGCAGCAGAGGAGGAGGAGGCAGCGGTGCCGCTGGTGGAGAGGACGCTGAATGACGAGATCCTCAGACTGACCAAAATTAAGGCGTCCGCCAAGATCAGGTCAGTGAGGAGGAGCGGAAACAGACGGCAGCTTAGAGAGAGTCTTTCTCACTGTCATTCAGACGTACAGGGTTTTACAATTTCTATCATAATCCAATATAACAATTGTCTAATAGTACGTTGGGCTTCTTTAGTGTGTTTTAACTTATTCTATAGATTTTATATGCTTTATTCTATAAACACTCTTAAACCTACATCTTTCTACTGTTGATATGTACATATTAACTGGTTACTTTTTCCAATGTGGAATCAATAAAGTAAATCTAATCATTATTCAGTCATTGACGGTAAAAACAGGGTTATCATGACCTCTTGGTTAGAGCTTGTGACGTTTTTAATTCCCCCCCTCACACGTCTCCTATATATATCCTCAGATGGGTGGACTGCCTGTCCTGTGTGGGAGGCGAGCTGAAGGTGGCGCTGCTGCTGCAGAACAACACGGTGGAGACGTACAGCCTGAAGACTTCAGACAAGATGCCCACAGCCAATAAGACGTCCCGCCTCACACTGGGCGGACACCGCACCGACGTCCGCACGCTGGCCTTCAGCTCCGACAACCTGGCCGTCCTCTCGGCCTCCGGGGACACCGTCAAAGTCTGGAACAGGTGAGGAGAAGGACACATTAAAAGCCATTTTTGCATATGCTTGCCACCTCTATAAGGGTTAACATGGGCTTGCACCATAATGCAAAAGGAAGTATGGTAGGAAGGCAGAGGGAACCATGCTGTACAATAAAGACGTCGTAGCTTGTTCTGAAAAACATCTTCTCGGTACAATCCACCCACTAACAGTCCTTCTAATAAAATGAGAAAGAAAAGTAATTACCTCAAAGAGATGGCTTCAAACCAAAGTTATCAAACTACCTCATCTCTGGAATACTAATTCATTTAAGTATTGTATTGTATTGTATTGTACTGTGGTGCAGCTGAAGCATTGCATTGATAACATTAAGAGATTGCAAAGGGACTACAGCTGAAATGAGCTCATTAGCTAACACACAATTACAATGCAGTCATGAAGGTGAAACACACTATAACATCTGAGTTGTTGTCTGTTTCAGGTCCACTCTGCAGGTGATCCGCACCATGGTCTGTGAATACGCTCTCTGCTCGCTCTTCGTGCCCGGAGACAGGCAGATCATCCTGGGAACCAAGGTAACAGATTCTGCCTTTTTATTGGAGTCTGTTTTGTGTTTCAATGTATAACTTGGCTTGAAAAGACATGGTTGCTGGACTGATAAAGAAAGTCTTGTTTAGTTTCTACTTTGTGTTAACTGAGGCCTGTTTTTCCTGTCAGAGCGGGAAACTGCAGATCTTTGAGCTGGCCTCTGGGAGCCTCCTGGAGACGGTGGACGCTCACAGTGGAGCTCTGTGGTCCCTGTGCCTCGCCCCGGACCAGGTACACCCCCTGCAGAAATCTGTTTATAAATATCCCCTACCGACTGAGTATATGTATTACTGTTACTATTCTTTATTCCCTTATCTATACATTTTCTTTTAATATTATCTTCTACATTACTTTATTTTTACCTATACATGTATCTATTTTATTTAGTTAGTTATTTAATTTACTAGCTAGAACCGGGAGGAGGGGAAAGGGAAAAAAATAAATAAAAATATTGACAGTATAAATGTAAACTCAATAAAAAAATATATTTAAATAATAAATATCCCCTACCATGTCGTACCTTCTAACCAGCTGTGTTTTCTGTTCTCATTTGTTGTGTGTCGTCATTCCTGTAGAGGGGGATTGTCACAGGAAGTGCAGATAAGAAGGTGAAGTTCTGGGAGTTTGAGCTGATAAAGGACGAAGGAAGCGGTAGCGGACAGAAGTAAGTCACCACTCTCTTCAATGTTTAAATATGAGGACAGTTTATTTCGGACCATCCTATGTTTCCTTGCACCTCGAATGAAGTACTCAACTGCAACACAGATCTTCAGATATTGCCTCATGGGACAAAAATGACAGAAGAAATTGTCTAATGTTTTTTATTTTAAGGTTTAATTCAGCTTTAATTGTTATTCTACTTTTTATCTGGCTGTTTACTCAGAGCTGGTAGAAGATGCTACAGTAGTCAGCATGTTCTCACTTCTAAATATGAATATGTTAATTTTAAATCTGTTGCATGTGTTTGTTTCAATTGGCAATATCTTGGCAAAGCACCAAATGCTCAGCAACCAGACTAAGAGACATTACTCATGGTTAAGTATTTGTGTGTACGTGTTCAAGGCGGCTGACACTGAATCACACACGCACGCTGCAGCTGGAGGAAGACATTCTGTGTGTGAAGTTTTCTCCTGACAACCGCCTGCTGGCCGTCTCTCTGTTGGACTGCACCGTCAAAGTCTTCTACACAGACACTCTGAAGGTACACTGCACTGAAATCACAGCATTCATTCATTAAACATATGCATATATTGTTTTGTAACATGTCTCCCTCTCCCTGCTGCAGTTCTTCTTGTCTCTGTATGGACACAAGCTGCCTGTACTCTGTCTGGACATCTCACATGTGAGTACTACAAGATTTAGAAAGCGTTAACCATCAGCTGTTTTTAGTCCACAGTCATAAAGGAGTTACTCCAGATTCCCAAACACATGTGCACAAGCAGTGAAACATGTTTTTAATGATATGTCCCTGTTAAGAATTCCACATGTGTGCAGCCATTGATGATTGTTAATAGTTTATTGGTTTTGATATTGGTCTCAACTTGTTTATGACTATCATGGCATCAGTTTGTGGACTTGACTTGTTCCTAAGTAACCTGTGTGTTTCTGTTAACAAGGACAACACACTAATCGCCACGGGCTCCGCAGACAGGAACGTGAAGATCTGGGGTTTGGACTTCGGAGACTGTCACCGCTCTATGTTTGCTCACGACGACAGGTAACGCCCGTGAACACACGCCCAAAACATGTGTTCTTTGGAACTGTTTTTTATGTAGTGGTGAATTAATGTTCTAGGCTTTTGAGTCTTGTTAACTCTGTTCTGTGACTTCATCTGTTGTCTTCAGAGTCTTGTTAACTCTGTTCTGTGACTTCATCTGTTGTCTTCAGAGTCTTGTTAACTCTGTTCTGGGACTTCATCTGTTGTCTTCAGAGTCTTGTTAACTCTGTTCTGGGACTTCATCTGTTGTCTTCAGAGTCTTGTTAACTCTGTTCTGGGACTTCACAGCAGCTGCTCCTTCATGTCACCGCGCTGTCTTCTCCTCTATCATGTCACTTTTTGTCCTCAGTGATTTTTCTTTTTTTCATATAGCTTTATTTTCAGCCTTTCTGTGTTTTATTACAACCTTCAATTTCTGTCTTTCTTTTAATCCTTAGATATTTTTACTCATGTTTTCTTTCTTCCCGTCCTACTCTCTAGCCGTGGATGTATTCTCTATTTCACCTTTCCACCTGGCTGACTGTCTCTCTCTTCTCCACAGCGTCATGTTCCTCCAGTTTCTCCCCAAGACTCACCTGTTCTTCACAGCAGGGAAGGACAAGAAGATCAAGCAGTGGGACGCCGACAAGTTTCAGCTCGTCCAGACTCTAGAGGTGACGCTTTGCTCATAAGTCTTGATATTTACTAGTGATTGTGAAGAAGTCCCCTGGTGGTTGGTAGGTGCTATGTTTTCCTTCCAGCTGGACATTTTCTTTACCTTTCTCTTGGCGTTACAGGGCCATCATCGGGAGGTTTGGTGTCTGACCATCAGCCCAAACGGAGACCACATCGTGTCGGCATCTCACGACAAATCCCTGCGTCTGTGGGAGAGGACGAGGGAGCCCATCATCCTGGAGGAGGAGCGAGAGATGGTGAGGAGGAGGAGGAGGAGGAGGAAGAGGAGGATTTGACAGTTTTTCCGACTGCTGAACACCATGTCGCTTCTTCTTTGTTCAATCTAAATGACCATGTGTTTGTATTTACAGGCGAGAGAAGCAGAGTTTGAGGAGGACATGGCCAAAGGAGATGCGCCTGTGGTGAGACATTACCTACTAACAATAAAGCATTACGCCGGTCTATTTCAACCAAGCAATGTCTGAGATTCTGTTGTGGGAGATTCAGATTTCAGTCCCTGTAATATAAGCCGCACTCTGGCAGTTATAGCCTAAAACAACTGATGCAGCATCTGTCCAAACTTGACCTTGACTTGTTGGATTCCCATGCAACAGGAGCATCTATAAACAACTTTTGTTCACAAAAAGCTTCCCCAGATCTGTGCGTTTTAGGGTTATGTCTTGTCCTTTGTTCAAAGTATATTCTCATAGACTGTATATAAGAAGTGGACGTTGGATGTTTGGGATGCATTACCTTGTCTTATCTGCAGGTTCCTGGAGAGACGGAAGGAGAGGCAGCACCAGCCGCCAAGAAGACCGTGGAGACAGTCAAAGCTGTGAGTTTAGCATGAATATCATCCTCCCTCTTATTAGTGGATATGGCATGGATGTGAATATTTAAGGTTTGATAGTTTTTAAATAGTTTTGTTAACGTTTAAAGCTGGTTGCATTCATATCATCTGTGTGTCAAAAGTGTGAAAATTGGACTATTTGTTTGAGAATTATCAGTTATTTTTGTTCTTTGTTCTTGTTTTTGTGCGGTCTCTTTGCAGGCAGAGCGAATCATGGAGGCTCTGGAGATTTACCGAGAGGAAAGCAGGAAGATGGAGGAGCATAAATATGCCTGTCAGAATGCAGCTAACAAGGTAGAGACAGGATCCAGTAATCCTACTTTTAATAGTCCCTCTGTTTCTGCCAAACACATTAACATGTGATGTTGTTTTGCAGATTCCTCCACCGAAACCCAATCCTATCCTCGTGGCCTTTGGAAACGTCTCAGTAAGTAGAACAGCGATGAAGAATACACGTTAAGCCAGTAAAAACTGTTCACACAAGAATTCAGGCAAACATACATTTTATTATACAAATTATGCAATAAAAAGTAGTTGGATTTGCTACTATTGAGACATGAGGGAGGCTCGCTAATCTAAACACAGCACTTACATTTTCTCACAGTAACTGAAAAACGGTTTATCAATGTTCAGAGGCACTTAGTTCTCCCGTCTCGTTTTCTCTTCCAGCCTTCCCAATATGTTTTGGACGTCATAAAGAAGGTCAGATCAAGGTAAGATTTGATGACGAGAACAAACCCACAAGATGTTTAACTTTGACTTTACCCATAAAGCTTATCACCACGGTCAGTGCTCTGTGCCTATATTCACCTCGTGTTGTTGTGTGCTCCTCAGTGAGCTGGAGGTCTCTCTGCTGGTCTTACCGTTCCCGTACGTCCCCGAGCTGCTGAGGCTGTTCAACAGCTACATCCATCAGGGCCTGGAGGTGGAGCTGGTCTGCCGCTGCCTCTTCTTCCTGCTCAAGTAGGTGCTCCGCCTGTGTGGGAAAGAGACAAATGGGTTTGCGTTTGGTCATTAAGTAAGATATTTGGGGTCAAAGGTTCAGAGATCTGGCAGCTTGTCATTTGTTGCCACAGTGTGCAAAATATGTGAATTGAAAATGGAAAAACTCCAAAACAATAGGTTTATTCTGCATATTTGAGAACATTTGTTGCACTTTCAAACACTGCCCAACAAGCTAGTTGAATGCACGACCAACTGAGTGTGTGAGAGTGAAATAACATGTCACAGTATGGATTGTTTTTACAGATTGAAACATGTATATTTGGGCGAAATGCAAGATTAAAAAAGTCTTCTATTTTCCTTTCCATCATAAGTCTTAGCCAGTGGACTTCAAAAACGATTCTTTACCAATTTTGATTTTAGTGTCTGAGAGAAAATAACAAAAATATAGTTTTGTCAATGATTAGAAGGGTTTCCAGCTTGTCCATTGCTTATACACTGCTGCTGATTGTTCTGGTGATACAGTTTTGCCCTAACAGTGTTTTTTTGTTTCTTTGAAGGATCCACTTTGGTCAGATCTCCAGTAACCAGATGATGCTGTCCGTCATAGATGAGCTACGGACAAATACTGTTACAAAAGTGCGAGAAATCCGAGTAAGTGAAAAGCTGTCTTTTGTACTTAGTCTTTTTGACTCGGCAGAGATTATTGTCCTTATTACATCTTTACATTTCCTCACATCCCTTTTTCCTTTGTGCCTCAGGATGTGATGGGCTTTAACAGCGCGGCGCTCCAGTTCCTGCAGCGGGAGATCGAGAGCAAGGAGGACGTGATGTTCTTCACCGACGCCACAGGCCAACTGGAGGAGAAGAAGAGGAAGAGGAGGAGGAGGGAGCGGGCCATCCTGACCATCGCTTGAATCTAAATGGACATATTTGTGACTGTTTGTGTGTAAACATCTCCTCCCAGAGGGTTTATCTGTATTGTATGTAACCCTGATTGGATGTAACGCAGTGTTATGCAGTGGCACGCTTCATTTCCCAAATAAACGGTCTGACTTTTTCTCACAGTACTTTAGCTTTTTACAGGGGGTTTTGAAACAAAGAGTGAAATATATTGTGTCTACACAGTGGTTCCCCCTGCAGCTCTCTATACAGGGTGTCCGCGGGGTCTTAAAAAGTATTACAAGTTGATAAATCAATTTAGCGAAAATTAAGGCTATTAAAAAGTAGCCTATTAAACGACATTTTCCAAGGTATTACATTTTGTAGCTTGTTTTCAATAAGTATATAAATGGTCCAAAGAGGTTGTATTCTACAGTCTGCCTGAATGTAATCATTGCGTAGGTGTGTAGTGTGATTCTGTGTAGTTTATTGATGACATCCCGTTGGGTTTGACGTCATCTGAACAGGACATCGCACGCTCACTGCTTGATAGCGCGAAGGTCCGTTTACGCCGGTTGTTAAACAACATCGTTATGGGGAAATGCAAGTCTGCGTCCAAATGGTTGGAAGATAAGGAGGAAGGACAATCAATACTGTATATAGTCAATGTGAGGTCAAGTGTGTCGCCAATGTAACCGGTTAGAACTCAAAGTGGCGATGAGGTCTTAAAATGTATGGAAAGGGTCTTAAAAAAGATCTTAAAAGGTATTACATTAACTTCAGGATTCCTGCATATACCCTGCTATAAAATACAAGCATACGTGCTAAAGCCTTGAATAGATATATTTCATATATATGTCAAAAGCAGCACTGCAGTGATTACCACACACGGAGGACAGCTTTGATTTAAGCTGCGTTCTGTCCTACAGGCCTGAAGGGAGCGATTCGGGCCGGGAGCCAAACGAGCAAAAGATGGTCGTTTCGAAAAGCTGTCACACTACCTGAGCTCCAGACCACCTGGGTTTGTCCCAAAAAGCAAAATGTAGCTACTGGCTGAGAAAGAAACTCCCTGATGTCCGCTGGCCTCGCTGCAGACGTCCTCCACTAATCTCAGGGAGATGGATCTTGACTTTACAGCTCTTGTAACTCGGGCCTGAATTTATAGTCCCAAAACCGGGTAGATGTGGTAAACATATTTACACACAGCGGGGGAGAAATGTGAACAGTGCAGCTTTTTTTCCCCAGGTGCCCGGCCCTCTAACCATGTGACCTTCAGGAACGTTTCACACCCACATCAGACACTTCATTTTCCACAAGTGCGTTTATTTCCTGACCGTGGGGCGCTGTGGAATATTGAAATGAACCCTTTAAAACACCTCGCGCTCACTTTCTTAGTGTTTTAATCTCACGGCGGACAAAAAAACAAATTAACTCTGTATTTACAGGGTCGTTAAAAAAGGAGGCCAGCAGCTATTTATGAGGCTGGATTCGGTCTGCAGGCTGTAAATGTCACACCTACCAAAATTAAAAATTCTTCAGGAAAATCCCAGACCGCGCTCTGACAAACTCACACAGCATTTACACCGCATTAGCACCAACAGATTCATCATCACAAAGTTAGAGGAAAAAGTTTTGTTGAAGTGAAGGATCCTAAATCTACCATTGTGTGCAAAATACTTCTATAATTGTTACATTTCATGAACTTAACGCGAGGATACAGAATGAGATATTTTTAAAATCTAAATATTAAATCACACACATATGTTCTTTGCCTTTCATCGTGACGCAATGCAGCGTAATTGAACCATTTCTCTCACTTCAGTGATTTTTAATGAATCATCTGAGCTTAGTGTTTTTACAGTGTGTTTAGCGGTCACCAGTTTAACTAGCAAGCCAGTCATTTCAAAGCTCGACTCTGATCATGTTCAGCCTCATGCAGTGCTGGAACATAGAAAAGTACATTATACAAGTAGGCCTACATGGAAGATTGTTGCTCAAATGATTGTTGTTTTACATTAACCTGCCCAACGGTTTATACAAGAACAGCTGAAGTTACAAGTTGATTATTCAATTAGTCCAGGGGTGCCCAACCAGTCGATCGCGTTATTATATACCGTTATTAATCAGCTCTAAGTTTTAGGTTGTTTGAACTTATTCATTATAATTATTGTACAAAATGGTATAGAATGCATATGTTCTGTTTAAATTGATTATAGTCTATTATCAATTCAGGTTAAGAAACTAGTGTCGCTTGCATCCTATTTTAAAGGCATTTATTTGTATGCTCTACTAAAATGCAACAAAAAAAGGGTTTGATTCTATTAATGTTGTCTTTATTGCACTTTGGCAGCAGATTCCTGTGTAGCTGCAGATCTGAGTTGTCTTATTAGTAAGCCTCATTTATATTTTTGTAGCAACACTATTTTTATATCATGGCAAAGAAAGGGTTCAGAGTCTTTTCTTTTTTCCTGTGTCATATGTGGCAGCACTGTTCAATGTGTCTTGAAAACATTGAACACTGTATGTGACGTGTGAATAAACTCCAACTCTGTATCAACAACACTGTTGTGTAACTTCAGTTAAATACTTGTATGTGTGTAGATTAGAAAGAGGTAAGATAAAGGATCTGCAGTATTTTATGAAGTATTCATCGTACAAAGGACAGTTTTATACAAGTAGAAGTGTGTATTAGGCCAGTGCTTCTCAAACTTGTTTCAGTAATGTACCCCCTTTGAAACATTTTCTCAGCCGAGTACCCCCTGACCGACCCCGAACATCTTTGATAGAAAAAGCCTATATACATAATTACAATATAGTGATGTTCCATCAGTGTGTGATTTATTAACTCCTTCATGCATGAATTACAACAAATTAAGGATTTTTTCATCTTTGTGCATGAAAAAAAGGAGTTTTTAAATTGAAGTAATATATGTGTTTACAAACCAATGAACACAATGATATATTATGAAAAACTATAAAATACAATACACACATTTGACATGTTTATATGAGGACCCCCTTGGTGGTTCTAGAAATATTTTATATAAAATTGTGTTTTCTATTTCACTTATTGTACTAAAATTATTTTTGTAATCATGCATGGTATTTTTTTTAATTAAACTTTTTTTTAATTTAAAAAAAAAAATCTCACGTACCCCCTGCAGTACCCCAACGTACCCCTAGGGGTCCGCGTACCCCCATTTGAGAATCACTGTATTATGCTGTCAGTAATGGCTACGCCTCTCTATTTGGACTGGTAAATCTCGGCAGACTGGCAACTTTAAAAGTAGCTCTCGGTTCAAAAAAGGTTGGGCACCCCTGAATTAGTCCATTAAGAGAACATGTATAAGCAACTATCCTATCCGAATGGCAAAGGAAATGATTGTTCAAGCTTCACACATCTTTGACTTTTACTTAGAGTTAACACAGCAAGTTTTCAGAACAGGCTGAAGCTCTTGATATTCAAGTTGTGTAGAAAACAACCTCAAGAACGTTTCAAAGTACTTGACATGGTCAAAACAAATTACATGGAAATACAATGTTGAGTAAAACAAAAAAGACACGACATGTTGGAAATAAAATGTTGTGGTCAATTTATTTTAAAGTCTTTTGTCATGATGAAGTTAAAGTTTTGATTACCAGTTATTTCCGAATGACTTTTCTCTTTAAGATGTGTTTACTCAGTGGCTTTACATGGACTGAGACTGAGACTGACTTGAGGTCCATAAGATCCTCATTCAATGTCCTTTTGGTGTTATTGTATGTCTCTCCTTTCTGGGACTATTGGGAAAGTAACACTTAAAAGTAAACTAACAACGATTGGATGTGTATTAAATAACCAGTGGGGACTTTTCGGCTCAGTTCTCTTTTGCATTTGTATTCCCCTAAAATGCAATCTACAAAAATAAAGTTGTTGTGAAGCGATTCAAAAGATGTCACTTGAATGCACCACCATGTCAGTACATTGCTTTGAGTCACTAGATGGCAGTCTTGTCTTTTCTTAAACAAGCTCCAACTTTGTCCTCTTTGGTGTTCTGTCTGTTTCCCTGCTCCATGTTGAGGGCTCACACTCCTCTAGACACCTGCTGCAGCGCTCAGATCAGACAGAGGAGAGACACTCAGAGGCACTCGGAGACACTGAGAGACACTCAGCGGCACTCGGAGACACTGAGAGGCACTCAGAGACACTCAGAGACACTCAGAGGCACAGAGAGACACTGAGAGACACTCAGAGGCACTCAGAGACACTGAGAGACACTCAGAGACACTCAGAGGCACAGAGAGACACTGAGAGACACTCAGAGACACTGAGAGACACTCAGAGACACTGAGAGACACTGAGAGACACTCAGAGACACTGAGAGGCACAGGGACACATTTTCCTGCAGACACCATGTGTGTTTGTTAAAGAAGCATCTTGACTCCTGTTGAAACATGACCTTTAATAAACAACTCTTTCAAATGAAATGATTAAGAAAAATACATTTATAATTGTGGCGTAAACAGTGTAGATTAGAGTGTGTATATAAGTAATGCATCCTTTTCCTCTAAATATGAATTAAGACTGCTTACTGCCATAAAATATTTAGAGGAGTTTTGTAGGTGTTATCTCTTCTTCAAAAGCTACATAGTGTTAATTATAATGATCTATTTTAGTTTCTTTAATTACTTTTTTAAAACGTAGTTAAATGTGATTTTATGATGTGTTGCTATTGCACTTTGAATGTGTTTTGCGAAGCACTTGTGTTAAAATGTGCTATATAAATAAACGTGCCCTGTGTTACTCCTTACACTGTTTATTCCAAACAAGCCACCCACAGGACAGATGCTTTCTCCCTGGAAGCAGAGCCCCCCCCCCCCCCCCCCCACCCAACAGCACAGTGTTATTTTACAGGCTGTATTTGCATTAGGTTTTGACGGACAGGAGATAGTGTTACTCTGTGGTGCACGCTGCTATAGTCTGTCATCGTGCGCTCTGCTGGGTATTATATACTGCAGGATACCATCAGCCCGAGCTGCTGACTTGATTTGGTGGCCGGTGAATTTGATACGAGCTATAAATGTGTTTGACCCCCCCACAGATAGATGCTGTTGGCAGTGACAGGACTCCGGTTACAGCAACACTGACTCTCTTCGCTCTGCAACTCTGACCAACTCAGGAGGTGTAAAAAAAAACAAGAGGAGGGTGAAACCAAAAGATAAGTGTCATTTTGTTGATTTATTTTTTTCAAGGTGGATTTTTTACTGAGACATATCCTGGTAAAATAAAGGTAAAATAAAAAAATTAAAAAAAATTAGGGAATGGTGGAATACAGAGTGTAAATAACTTATACATGAAATATATTAAAGTGCACCTATCATGCTATTTTTAGGCAATAGCATAGGTCTCAGATATATAAAAGATATATAAAAAACATGTCTATGAAGTGTTTTGCTCAAAATACCAAACAGATCCCCCATTCTAGCCATGCCCAGGGGCGCCGGTGAAAAGTTAGGACGATTCTAAGGGCCCGTGACTGACAGGGGCCCAAACAATTTAAGAACATTACGAATTTACCAATGTGATTATCTCTTCATGGGGCCCAAAATCCCTGGCGGCGCCCCTGGCCATGCCTCATATCCCTCTATTTCACTTCCTGTTTCAAAAGTGCTGATTTAGGATATAAAGCTTAAAAAAAAAAAGGAGGGTCTGAGCTCATGCGGGACCCGGCAGCTACTGTCTAAACTAAATGCTGCCGTGATGAAACGCCATATCATGGATCATCAAGGATTCTCTCTGAAACAGTTTAGAGCTCAAAGGCTTTCTCTCTTGCCGGTTATACCACAAGGTGAGTTCCTTTTTATTTCCTGCTTCTTCACACACATGCTCTCCAGTACAGGTTAGCTCTGAGTGTTAGCTCTTAGCGATGCTAATGTAAACACCGACCATATTACGTCCAAAACAGTCGGGCATTGTTTCTGATAGCAACGTTTCTGATTGGGCCGTGGGTCCACATTTCAGATATTACGTCATATCGGACGCAAATCTGGATCAGCTCCGTTGTTCCCCCGTTTTTAGAGATTTGGAGGAAAAGAGAGAGGGTTTTATTTTCTGACGCTGCGTGAGTTCCCTGACACACCGGGGACACATGTTTATGCATAAAAGACATCAAAAAGTGCATTTTGCATGATAGGTCCCCTTTACATTAAATGTAATGCAGCACAACTTGATCTTATATTAGTGGTATCCTGTAAAAGGCAAATAGGAATATGTCAGATTTATAGATTTATAAAAATACGATAAGAGCATAAACTTTTTAATCCGTAACTGAAAATAATCCACAATAAAATAATTATTTCCTTTATTTTTTCTATTTGCTTTAAACTGCAGCTCACGTAGACAAACAAATAAAGGAAATGTGTCTATTCTATGTCTCTATTTTTAAAACCAACATATTTGATAGAAAAGAGAGCCACAGACGGGGCAGGGGATAAAGTACTGAGTATTTGAAAAAACACATTTGTTGCCCTTTGGTTTTCATGGTATGGTTTTCAACAACAACAAAAATAACATTATCACTCTTTTTTAAATGCTGAGGTCTAAATATTTTTCTACAACTTTTACAACAATATTACAATTCTTCCAAACATGTGAACAGTTTGGTCAAATAATGCAGACCAAAAGCAGCTTTAAAAAGTGAATTGTGACTTCAGGTAAAATATTTGACCTTCCCTGGTCAGTACAGGTAACTAGCTGAGCTCCTGAACTACAGATAAAGCCTAAAGCTACCAGTTGTGAAGAGTATGTAAGTACATTTACTCAAGCAATCTACTTAAAAATCTTGAAGTTTTCCATTTCCTACTTTTGATTAAATAATTAATCGATTACCAAAATAGTTAAAAAAACGTTATTGTCCAGTAATTCTTCCTCTGCTAATTGGAGCAGCTCCACTCTGAAACTGTAGGGACGTTAAATCGCCCTTAAAAAAAAATCCAAATTCTCACATTGTGTTGCTTCAAAAATCAACCAGGCCAACTGGCTCATCAAAAAAAGCTTCTCATGTCCAGAAACATTTCTCAGCAGAACATTTTGCTCTGTCTGCGATGACCTCAGCTCGGTGGGAGCGCCGTCCATCAGCCGCCAGTCACCCAGCGCCGGGCCTCGTGTTAAATCTGTGTCCAGCACTCATGAATGAGACCATACCTGCGCTGAGATATGAGGTGGCGGCTCGTTCTGATGAGACGCAGCCGTAATGCAGCAGTAGGAGGGTGGGGGGGAGGAGGGGGTGCTGAGTGATGAGGTGATGGTGCATGCAGAGGCAGCCAGCAGGACTGAACCACTGCACACATACGGCCATGAATGTTTCCTTTCTCTGCTCTCTTTCCACCCGCCGCTGTCCTCAGACCTTTCACACTTCAGGCCTTGATGTTTGTTTGTGTGATGGTTCTCCTCGTACGCAGCTAGTTTCATAAAGAGGAATGCAAAGGAAGGAAGTTTGAGCTTAAATCGTCATCATCCAAAGAAATAAACGCCTTGAAGTTCGAGGACTGCTAATTGTGCAAGGGTTAAAATCATCGAACATCAACACATATTGTTTATTTTATTCTGATGATTGAGTCACAAGTCGTGAAAAAGTCACAAATGGCGTTTTTCTTGTCATGTGACCTTAATATTGTGGTTTCTTGAGTGAAAAATCTGCCTTAATTAAATCCAACACGTTCAATCAATCCAACAATAGATCTACCAAGTAAGCCACTAAAGAAGTGTTTTATCTGATTCTTTATGACTTTTCCGTTCCATGGCAGGGTTTTAATGGCGTCCGAGAAGTGTTCCCTGCACGTGTTGGGGGGGTGGGGGGGGGGGGGTCGGAGCTCACCTCCTCTCATCTCAACGGAAGAGGGAAACATGTTTTAATAACCAGAGTCTGCAGAGATCAGGGGAGAGGAAACTATCTTTTTCCTCCCGCGCTGCACCGAGGTCAGCCCTCTGTGGGCTGTTATGAAGCCACACACACACACACACACACACACACACACACACACACACACACACACACACACACACACACACACACACACACACACACACACACACCCACACACACACACACACACACACACACACACACACACACACACACACACACACACACACACACACACACACACCACCAATACCCCTTTTAGGAGCTCTCAGCAGAAATCCACGTAGCTGATGTAATTAGTGATTTTAGAGCTCTGCACTTCATATTACAAGTCATAAACAGACATTCAATACTGGGCTTTGAGAGAGCTGTTTATTCTGGAGTTTTATAGTCCACGCAGGACCCTTCTGTGTTTATTCTCCGAGAACAATAATGCCACTATGCTCCCGGACTGGAATGCTATTCATTTGTCCAATTAAACACAGAAAATAAATACAAAAATCGAGCCCACTTTTTCTACGATTTAGCTCCAAAAACACTTTAACAACAATCCAGGATTTACAGGGTGCTTCTGGCGCAATGAAGAAATGACTGGATGCTTACTAAAGGCTTAATCTGCATTATTATGTTGTGTTTTTTTGGAACAATGGGAAGTTAGAGGCAATAAGTGTTAGAAAAAAGTCCAATGAGTGTAATGAGAGCTCATTAAAAAGGAAAAAGGAATTCATTTGCAGAAGAAAAAGGAAAATCAGACTGGAGAAATGTGAACGTTGCTGGAAAGGAGTTCAGGGATTTTTTGTCAAATGTGGCACAATCTGAGGAAAATAACAAGTTTGCATAACAAAAGGGAGCGATCCATTTCGTGTAACATGAAGTTAGTGCGTGGTCACCGTTAGAGCCGTGATTTACGAGCAGGACGCTGACCCACAATCCTCCTGACAGACATGCAATTTCCTGTGTGAGAAAACACTAACTTAATCCATGCAGCAAAGAAAGCCACGGACAGAAACTATTTGTTCGTGAATAATAGTCAAACCGCTGAGAGGCGAGACGGTTGGGCTAACCCTAACCCTCCAACTCATATTTTCCTGAGAAGGCCTCGGACTATTTACTTTTATGGTATTTCCTGTGAAAATCCATAAACACCAACGGCACAATTGGCCTGCAACATTTTCTTACTTACTATATAATTCCACAAATCTGGAGGCACACATCATAAATACTCTGCACGCATGCATCAAAACACACTTTCACGTCTTGAGTCAAAGTGTTCGTCCAAGCCCCGACAGTATCGTAAATCTTCCAGTAAATTATTTTTCAAAAACACGAGGCGTTATTGAGAATGGAATAAAAAGTCAAGATGAGAGCCAATCATTGGGATCAATAGTATTTAAAATTATGCTTTTTATGAGAGAAATATGGGCAACAGTGTCATGTCCATCAGGAATAACAATTATATTTAAGTATAACTATTATTATTTTATATATCTCACTAGTGTCATGGCTCAGACAAACACATTTAAATGCAGCCGAAAACTAGTTTATCTGCAATTTTTGCAACAAATGCAAATAAGTAAGGTCATAAATCCCAAAATGACCAAAAATATATATTTTTAAACACATATTCTAGTGTTTATAGTGTTTAATGGAGCATGGAGTACTTCCATTATGCTTTCCTAAAGCAAAAAAGGTGTCAGGATAGATAACTGAATCTATGGGTACAAACAAAGAACCTGAACCTGATATAATGTTAGGCTTTAATTATTGTCAAACAGTGAGTGTTGAGTGTTAAATAGCAAATAAGTAAAATTAATACATGTCCCAGAGTAGGTTAAAAAGAAGAAAATTAAAGGATGACTGATAAACCTGATTATTAATATGTAAGTAAACATATTGAATATTTAATACACCTGTTTATAAAAACCCACCTGTCTAAAATATCAGATCCCTGCTTCCCTCTTTGTTTCTCTGCAGACTCACTGATGTTGTAGTTGAACACAAACCCAAACACACAGCCAATTACTGGCTTCACTGAGGAGGTCTGTTGACCCCGTTGACCCCGGGGTCCTCGGGCTCAGAGACAGACATGATCAGTGGATCATCCTCAGCCGTGACCAGCTCTGTGTTTGGTCTAGAATTGGATCAAGGTGTCAAAACTACCGTGGGCCCAGCGAGAGGAAACGAGGAATAATGGGACAGAATGAGGAACAATGTGAGGAATGTCTGTGAAGTGTGGTCGCTGGTGAAGCCCTGCAGCTGGAGGAGGGGCCACACTTAGAGGGGACGAGGTTAATCACTGTTTTAAGCTTTTGGCAAGGATATGGTTATTAGTCTGGAGCAAGGAGCACGCCTGTGATGAGGCGGCTGCCATGTTGATTGAGTTAGAAAATATGGAAGTTCAACTCTCTCCTTTCTCAGCCATCCCAGGTGATCCGTTTCTGGTGCCCATGGGTCGAATTTGCAGCCTGTTGCAGTTGAGCCTGCTAGACTTTTACTATTTTCAACTTAACTTTCTTATTTGAGCTTGTTATTTTTTTGGACAAAAGCTGCTATTTCTTACTCATAAAGCCCTCTCTAAACGCCCTTATTGATATATATTTTGTTAGTTTTATTCGCCGTTGAGTTGCTGCTGTTGTGCATCAGGGCACTGTTACCGCATGGCTGCCTTGTTTACAACAGGGAGAAGCTAATAATGCTAAAGCCAGCTACTGGTGTGTAGTTTGATTTATTTTACAGAAACATGGCAGCACCAGGATTTATCTGAGGACGACGCTTCCAGACTGTATGGTCCGACAAGGATTTACCGAGAGCTTCACCATGTGTTCACCATGATGTTTGCATGATTATGACGGAGCATCCTTCCTTAGGCATCCTTCTATAGTTCGTAAATAGGATGGGGGTGGTGGTGGCGAAGTCGATAGGGACTTGGCTTGGCAACTGGAAGGTCACCAGTTCAAGTGCTACCGAGGTGTCCCTGAGCAAGGCACCGTTCCCTACACTGCTCCCCGGGCGCTGTTCAAAATGGCAGCCCACTGCTCCTAACACTAGGATGGGTCAAATGCAGAGAAACCATTTCCCCACGGGGATTAATAAAGTATATCATATCATATAAATAGACTGTGTCTTCTATCTCTAACAAATCTTGCATAAGCAGTAACGTGAGCCTCTTCTCTCAGAAGAAGAAGATGGTCCCACTGAGCCACAGACACAGACTCTATGTATCTTTGTATCATGCAAACAGGAGAAATCCAGGGTTACCAAACCTTCTTTAAAGGCCAATTTCCCTTCAATTGAATGACCCAATGCAGCCTAGTAGAGGCAGGTATCATGTGAAAAAGTATTACAAATCACAAAAATATAAAAAACTACTTTTTTATAGTATTCGTCAAGATATATTAATTTAACACTATTAAAAAACCCATATTAGTTCTCCAAAACGTACAAGGTCTTTCTCTTCAAATTCACAAACGTACAAGTATTTTCAAAGTGGGGAATCACTGGAAATCATAGACTATATATATTTTATTGTTGCCATATCTTTAACCCCCCAAACATCTGGCGATGACCTAATCCTGTTCAACAATCGTGATTAACAAAATAACTGATATAAAGTTGAAGATGGAATTACCTAAGTTCTTACAAAGCCAGATGTTATTGTATGCAATATTTCAGCGATTTAATTGGCTGCATATATATTGAAGTATTTGTCGCTCACAGCTAGCAGGTTCTCCAGAGTGGCAGAGTGTCTCTTTAAGGGAGTGACTTTCTGTGTGTGATACGTCAGGTCGGCCGGCTGAGGAACACATGACCTGCGTAATGTGGCTATTCCCTTTAAAGTGTATATGTGGTGGAAAACGAGTGATGAAAAATAGCTAAGAGTGTAGCACAGAGAACCCCCCCCCCACCACCACCACCACAAACTAGAGACCACCCAGAAAGAATAGTGAGCTGTCAATCATTTCATTTCGGGGATAAACAGAGCAGTATTTTGTTTCTTAGTGAAGTATTGCTCCAGATTTCTCTTAACGGCAGACTGATATATCGCTGTGGTGTACACCGTTTTTTAAAGGGGCAGGGGTTCACTATATATGAGCTTTTGAGTGTTGCTACCAAGTGAACTTATTCAGACTACTTTTTACAGCTTTTCACTCGTGCAGAATATAATTCTTCAGAAATATCATCAGGATTCTTTTGAATATCATACGCACTGGACTTTCTATATCATCAATACCAGGCATTACTGCAGGCATGATGGGTCAATTGTCATCTGATGTCTTTAAAATACAGATAAATCCTCAGAGTAAAGTGAGAATGATAAACTTGATAAAGACAGCAGTGGTGCCTGATCATCACCGTGATAAAAACACACACCAGGGTCAGGTGAGGGCGCAGCGAGGTGTGTTTCCAGAGTGTGTGTTCTCTCTCTGGGGCGAGTTGTCTGTCAGCGCAGAGGCTTGAACTCCGAGCTCGCCGTAATCCCTCTGTCAATAACCGGACCTCCTGCCAGTAGCACACACACACAGACACACACACACACACACACACACACACACACACACACACACACACACACACACACACACACACACACACACACACACACACAACACACACACACACACACACACACACACACACACACACACACACACACACAACCACTGACCAACATCAGTCCAAACACAACCTGCTGCCTCCACACAGCCTCCTGGCATCTGGCTAATCTGGGGAGATTTAGGAGCGTTGATGTAAACTGCGTTCCTTTCATGTAATGACAGACAAAGTGATATACCATTACATATTGAAAAACAAAGAGCTCCACTCGTGATTGAGTTGTGAGACGAGCAATATGTGAACCTGAGAGGAGCTCTTATCAAAGAGGCAGCAGATGCTTAAACCCCGACATGATCCACCTATGATGAGCGGTTATTGAGCAACTTTTAACAACAAATTGACAGACACTTCTTATTTTATTTTAATATAAATGTTATTGGTAGACAGAACTGACAAGTTGTTATTACTACTAATTTCAAATCATCCTCCATACAGGTGTTTTTTGTACTTTAACTACAAATCAAACACCATGTAATCATCATCTGCTTGTTCTCAGTACATTAAAGGCAATGCAAGTTGATGTTCATATTGCACTGACATAAAACCAATGAATGCTTGGAAGTTAGGAAAAACACATTCATCAGTCAGCAAAACATTAAGCAGTAATGCCTGCAAGGTTTGTAAAGGGGTTAAATATTTTAAACCACTGGGGTAATACTTTAAAGATGGAGCTGGCAGTTACCTGGGACTTCTGTCAACTTATAGTGGTTTGAAATTGTGTAACTATTACTAAATTCTGCAATGTAACTTAGAAATGCACAAGGGGGAACAACAATAAAAATGTCTTTGGCACAATAATACAGAGGGGCCTTAAGCAGGGTTCATACATATTGCAAAACACAGAGTATCACAGTAATAGATGGCCTGTGAAAGAGATTTGATACTGTATTTATGACAGATGTGCTGATATTCTGGCTATAAATGTACTGCTCATGTTGTAACCCTTCTTGTAAGAATGTAGGCAATGAGATTGTAAAACATGTCTACGATTGCTACACTATTTGGCAACAAGAATGCAGACATTTGCATATGGGATTAGTGACCAAAAACAAATCCTCCTTTTCTGGAAAGGCTTTCAAGAATAGTTTGGGACCCGACTGAAGGGGTTTGTATTTATTTAGCCACAACAGCATTACTGAGGTGCTACGCTGATGTTAGGTGATGTGTCCTGGCTCTCAGTGTGAGCTCCAAATAGTGAAAAGCTGTGAAAAGCATTTATTTAGGGACCTTGCTTTGAGAATCATTAGAGCAGGATTTCCACCACTTATTGACATATACAAGTGTTCATCTTTTTTTATAAGAGACAAAGTGTTTACAGCAACCTCCCTGCTGTTCACATTTATTTTGGAACAACAGTCTTACAGTCAATTCAAAAAGTGAAAATATAAAATACCAAAAATGCGTTCCTCATAAACCAATGTTTTTGGTTTGAGGACTCAGTGACAAACACACACACACACACACACACGCACACACACACACACACACACACACACACACACACACACACACACACACACACACACACACACACACACACACACACACACACACACACACACACACACACACACACACACACACACACACACACACACACACACACACACACACACACACACACACAACCTTGTGGCCTCTGACTAATCCTATCAGACTAATGCTATCAAAACACACACTTCCACACAGTGCTGAAAAAACACAAAAGTGCACTCATAAGCGCGCACTGACACACACACACACACACACACACACACACACACACACACACACACACATGAAAGCCCCCCAGAAAAGAGAGGCACTGACTGCTTCGTATTAGTGTTTAATTAAGTTAAAGGCCTCTCTGCACCTCTCTCGCTCCACAGTCCAATAACTCAATTGAAGCTTCTATTCTTTCATGGCTCTGAGCGGCACAGTCCTGGGATCACGGGCTATAAAAAGCAGATCGTGGCCTCAGCGCTGCAGCCCTGACAGACGCCTCTGGCCTCAGCCGATATCTCACTCATGTGATTAATTCAATAAAACTATTACACAGAACTCCCTCTGTCCACAAACCTCCTCTGCTTTGTCTTTGGTGCCCCCTCGTTTTGTTTTCTTTTCATACGACCTGCTCTCCCTCTCATCTCTGACAGTGTCCGACCTTTCACTTTCAGAGGTTCAAGTTTTTACCCTCCGGCCAAAACTTCAGTCTCACTTCTGCCAAGACAAGCAGGTAGAGCTCTTTTATCCTACATATAAAAGGAGGAAGCAGGCAGCCAGAAAATCTGATTTGTTTTTCAAATATTATCCTTAAAGCATTCGGGCCAACTTTCAATATAAAGAATAATATACAGTTGACAATCTGGCAGTTATATCATCACTGTCCACTGACAAAAAAGCATATATTGAAACAATGGGTTTTACATTTTTTAAGTTAAGATAGAACGGATTCCCTGGCACTGATAATGATAAAACATTTTCCAACTCTCTTGATTTTGTTCCAGAAGAAACCAAAGCAGTCCAATGGAGGCGTTTCAAGCAGGGGGGCGAGTGTGAACTTTTACAGACCATTTACATGCACACAAACCTAAATAACACACTACAACAGGGAAGGCAAAACCCCAAAAAGCACAATAGGGCCTCTTTAAAACTTCACCTGGACGACAGGAAATCAAACTGTATTCTTTATGAGGAGCTTTTCAGTTTTATAGCTTCACCCGTTGCCGTTTAGAAAAGTGTTTATTCAGTTTTCACACTATTTTTCCACAGTTGCCAATGGGCAAAATGCTTCCCCAGTCACCAGCTAGAGGACCGTGTCTGACACTACTCTCCCTTGTCTGGTCATGTGATAACAGGTGGTGTTATACTGTATATGCGAGAATATTGTAAAGCATATATCAGACCAGAAACAGCTTTTTTTGTCAAACTACGAGGAGAGAAAAGGAGCCTATTGTGCTTTGGGCTGTTGCTATTCAGGTTCAGACTTAGATGTACAATTAAAATCCCATAACTTTTCAAAGTGTGTGGTAAACCTCCATCAATTCACTCCTCTGCATTTTTTCCACCTCCCCATCCTCCAATACATCCTGTCCTTTTCATCACATCTCTGCATCGTAACTCCCTCCCTCTCACCAGCTCTTTACTCCCCATCCTCCTTCACAATGACAGATCTCTGCTTAGCACCTTCATAAATTGCAGATAACATTTTTCGGCGCCGAATAAACATGGCCGAGTTCGTCTCAGGAGGCGGCCGCCGTGGTTCCGATCGGATGTCGGGGAGGGATAGAAAAACAGAAGAAATCTCTTTGAGAAATCCTCTCCCTTCCACACTTGTTTTATCAGCCGCTGGAGAAGAGAGGAGAAGGCTTTTCAGCTGCTGCCGAGATAAGAGAAGCTGCATGTGTGAGAGATCATTAGATATGGTCGCTGGGGATTTCTTTTGGTTCCACTTTCTCTCTTTTCCTACATTTTCCCCTCTCTCTGTCACTTATCCGCCAACATTCCTCGGCCTCGCTATCTCACATGTGTTCAGTCCTAAGCACCTAGAGCAGGGGCTTTAATGTCTCTCAAGTAACATTTTATCTGGCTAATATGCTGTACGGGCGATAAATCTTCCCCCGTGCTCACAGCGACTCCCACGGTTCGATTACACCGCCTTGGCAGCACATTAATTTCATATCCCCAAATTACTGTGTCAAATAAAAAAAAATCTATGAAGCTGTATAAATCCTTCATTCATCACACTACTGTTAAAGTCCATGTTGATTCAAGCCCCCTGTATTTCATCCCCGACTTTAGCTGAAAAAGGAGCAGACGATATAACTGCTGTGTTGAGGGTTATGTTTAGCCTCGGATAAATCAGTCTTGGAAATAGAGCCATTTGAGATGAAGTTGCTCCTGAATTCTGGGGTGTTGAGAAGGTTAAGAACCACTATCCACTGGCGGTACAGGTGGTGGGGGTCTCCTGGGCAGAGTGCCATTGCCCAGCAGGGGTATTCCGAATATTGAACCTGCCTTACAGGAGCTTGAATGGATTATAAACGTACATCCAGAGATTAACCACCATGAGAGCGCCGTGTGTCCGAATTGTAAAAATAAAGTGCGTATGACACCGCCACTGTTTACACTTCCTCTCTCTGCACACTTGTGGCACATTGTTGGTAGGTTGGGTAAGAGTATCTTGTTCATAGATACAGGCAATGGATACATCTACTGGTTACACAAATGGGACAAGAGGCAGGGAAGGAAGGAGAGAGGCGGAAAGTGAGAGACAAGGATGTCCAGTCCTAACGAGAGGCAGTAACTCATGTCAGGGAGGAGAGTTTGTGATTTATGACCTTTTAAGCTACGCTGGGGTTAAGTGTTTTCATTCCCAAACCAGCTGACACTCGACCTAAGGAGTGCGTAGACAGCTTGATGTGTCTGCAGCACAATTTATGGCCATGATCATTGTCTTTGTTATTTTTGCCCTCTGAACTCCTCATTACTGTTTGTCTGCCTCCCACCTCATCTCCAAACTGCGCATTTCTGGCTTTCGGTCTGTAGCTTGATAGTCTTGGGTTTTCCTTGATGTGTAGTTGTGTCAGGCTAACATTTTAAGTGGCAGGATGAATAAATAACGGCAGAGATGGCGGGGTGTGAACTGGAGTGACCCCATGGCTGACATTTGGGATTTTAATTAGCATAAGACTGACCCTTCGACACTTGAACTGCAGGAGTGGGTTTCTCTTTGACGCAATGCTCCCAGGAGTCAGGTTGTTTTTGATTTGACTGATAACACTCAAAAGCTCATGTTGTGCTTGTGAAGCCCTTTTTTTAGGTCCCTCATCTATCTTCGACACAGAACACAGTCAGTTGCCCTGGCTGAGCTTCTGCCATTTGGTCGAGAGACACTTTTTCCATGAGCAGTCAATGTGGCTCGACGCTCTGTGAAGACATCCAACTTTCCACAAGGCTCTCCTACAAAATATTGATCTCACCACCAAGTAAATAACATGGTGATGGATGGTGGAGGTCATTTGTTACTGTCGCTTTGACCCTCCTCTTTGTGTGAATCCATCTTCTTTGAAGGCATTATGTGGCGGCTGCCTGACGGACTTGGGCACAACATGGAAAGGACTTCAAGCCTTTCAAATACGTAGGAAAAACATGAAGTCCGAATCATTTGCACAGTGTTTCCATTTAATGGTGCGTGAGTGGTTGAGGTCAGAATAGTAGTAGAGAGTTACACTGTTTACTGACATTTTCATCCATAGTACTTGTAACTGTTTAGCAGACTATAATGTCAAAGATCACAGTGAAAATCATTTTATCTTAAGTTGTGGCAATTGCAATATTTAGAGTAGATTCAAGGAGGTCAAAATAACCAATACTTTGTTCATTTGAGGAAACGCATCAGAACTCATATTGTATATATCTACAGTACCAAAGGTATTCTCATCAGGGCTCGATAATAATGGGGTTTCGTCGTCTGGAGACGAAAGGAAATGTTTTTGGATAACATTACACTTACCATTGAAGCGTCAATAGGACACGCATTTTTTCACTACTGATGCTACGTTGTGAACAATAAATCGTTGTTGACATCGGCGGGAGAGCTAGTTAGCGTTAGCAGCTGATGAACTGAGGTGCCATACAGTATCAATGTTGGGCATTTATGTCAGTGTATGTATTTGACATTTATTATACTTGACCTGACTTAACAACAGGGACACTTTGAGTGGCTCACATCAATAGTATAACACTATTGAACTGACCAAATCTGAACAACTAGCACTACTGTTTATGAAACACATTTCAATCAGTTTGGAAACAAGATACATTCTGATACGGCTTATCTTGGATTACATATTTGCCTCTCAAACTCTCACTTACATGTTCTTGTTTATCCCTCTCTTGTCACTCACTCAATCACTTCCTGATCATCTACATCTTTATCCTCTTCACTCTCTCCACTGTCTCTCACCTTCTACATGTCCTTCTCTCAAAGTCTTTACCTCTCAGCAGGAGAGCAGAGATGCTGAGTGCTGAGCTCATAAATTCTGCCCGGTGTGAAACAGAAGATGGCTTCCCAGGACGGCCGGGAGGTTTTTCAACACTGGTGCCTTTTTAGTGCCACCAGCGCCTCATGGCACAAAACCCATGCTGGGCTACGTGTTTATGTTTGTGTATTTGGGACTTGGCGATCCAAATGCAGCAAAGCAGACATAAGTGAGTATCAGCAGAATAAATGATAGGATGATGAGGAGTGTCCTAGTGAACTTCATTGGCGCGTGGCGGTTTGAAGACAACAATTACAACGTCTGGTAATTTACTGACAAGATTAACATGCAGTTGAAGGGAAGTTCTTCACGACAGGGTGCCAACAAATAAACAAAATTCAGAGATGACACCACCCTGGTGTGGTGATCACAGCGGAGGGACAGCGCCATTCCCCAAATTCCCCACGTGTGATCTGGTGTCAGATGGTCCCAGCCTTTCTGTCTTGGCCCCCGAGGGACAGAAAGGTTACCCCGTTCTGCGGGAAACACGAATATGGCAGCACGATAAGGTTCTCTGGGACAGCTGTGGCCTAATTTCAAATCCACACCAGCCGGTACCCGGAGCTGGCAGATCACAGCCAGTTATGTGATAGCAGTGTGAAAATGAGACAATTCGTTTTAAGAAACATACAAATCAATTTGCTCGCACTGGTGGTGTCTGATTACATCTACCAGGCTTAACAATAATGGAAATGTTGTATTGTTTAAGCCCGCGTCACACTGTCTGGAAATTGACACCAGATGGACACACGAATATGGAATTGTGAATTTCGCACGAAGATGGCCCCGAGCTTGGTCAACAGCCGAAGCAAGTACGATGCCTACAGAAGGCCACACGATGGCACCCGAACCACACACTCCGTCATGTTGTTTCCATAGCAACAACAACTTCCTGTCAACAGCGTTAACTCGCCTTCAAAATAAAAGCATCTAAATAAAACAGGAAGTTAACCTAAAATACATTTAAGACATACAACTGCAACGAAAGTAACAAAAACAATGTAATATCTTTTTCAGTTTCACAGAACACAAATTGTACTATAATACGATGGCTACACGACGGCATTGTGAGGGCTTCACATAGTCGTGTTGCCTTCCTAAGACAATCGGACAGCTTCTTGTTTCCTTCATATTGTCTTCGTGAGGCGAAAAATGCCCGATGGCACCGATGATCACACGAAGTAAAGACGAAGATGACACGATTTGACAAGATGCCCTCACAATGGCCAGGGCAAAATAGACACACAAATTCAACACGAAAATGAACCTTCGCAAGGTCTTTCGGCAATTTTTTGGCATGCCAAAGATTTTGCCACCGCTCACGAAGTTGCTCCCGGAGCCTGAGAAACTCCACCGGCGGTCATACGATGGCTTAAGATGCCCTCACGAATGGCCCGATGTTGTTACGATCAGAGCCGAATTTGAACATTTCCTTTATCGTGTGTCCATCTGGTGTCAATTTCGGGACAGTGTGAACCACTGCAAATGTAGACACAAAGGCATATCATATAAAATGTTGTGTCAGATTCATTATACATAGAGGACAATTTGAGCAAATTTGTTTTACTATCACCCAAGTCAAACTTTTTCTGTCAGGCCCCCCCTTTGGAGAAAAAAAAAAGTCGGGCCCCCCAACACAAATAGTCAGGCTCAGTGGCGGCGCCAGAGATTTATTTTGGGGGTACTGTGGGGTAGCTTGACGTTTCATAGAGGGTGCTCAAACATTTAGGGTTTCCCATGAATGTACCGGGCGCTACAGTGGAATGTTCTACTGCAACACTCCCCACGCAAATACACAGTGTTCCTGCGACTGTTACAATGAAGGCTCAATAATCAGCTCACGGCATATAGGTGTAAGCAGGGGTCAAGTGCTATTTTTTATAGGTGGTGTGTGGACCTCACATAGGGGGGTCCGGGGGCATGCTCCCCCGGGAAGATTTTTAAATATTGAAGTTAAAAGCATCAATCTGGTGCACTTTGAGAGCAAAATGAAGAGTTCTATGGATACCTCTCTCAACACAGAACTGTAAACAGATTTACTATTTCTTTATGGATATTTTACAAATCACCCTTTTAAACTTTATTCTTTTTTTACTGCCATATAGTATTTCATACCTGTTTTTAATTTATTCTCTTATTTTGTTATAACTAGGGGTGTAACGGTATCCGTATTCGTCCCGTACCGTCACGGTTCGGACGTCACGGTTCGGCACATGCAGTCACACGGCGAATACGCCTTTTTTTACGAGTGGGAAAAAAGTCTGTCACTCAGGGCAGTATTACACTATATATAAAACACAATAAAACGAACACAATACATGAAGAAGACAACTTAGTAGCTATGGCGAGTTCACACAACACACAGGAGCTAGAAGACCCATCTACTTCTTTTAAATCAGGTGTGTGGGAACATTTCGGGTTCCCTGTGGACTACAACAATGATGGGGTGCGAGTTGTGGATCGGACGAGGACGGTGTGTCGGCGTTGTTCGACAGCGGTGCGGTATGCTAGTGGTAACACGTCAAACATGCTCAATCACATCCGAGTCAGTCTCAGTCCCCAGCGAGAGGGTTTTCTCGACGGCAGGTGACATAGTTACCGCCAACAGATCTGCCCTCACTACTGACAACGTAGACAAACTCATCTTTTTGAAGAACAACTTGAAAATAGAGTAAAGCTTGAGTACCTTTATTTAGGCATAATGGCCTCGTAATTACACATGTTAGACATTGCTCCTAAAGGTACAGATTTGATTTTGTTTTATATTTATCATTGTATTTATTTTATATTTTGACATCAGGAGATGTTATACAGTTCTGTATTGCCTTTTATTGATTGTGATTGAAACACTTTCTTATTTAAATATTTTCAAGACATTATTTTTAGTTGTACAGCTTACCTTTTTGTTTGACATCAGCCATTATAAATAATATGGCCATCTGAGTGTGTGTGTTACTGTTTGTGGTTTGTTTTTAACTGTGTAATACAGTTAATGATTCCAAATGTTAGAGTTCCTTATTTTCATACCAAAACTTGCACTACTGTTAAAAAAAAATGCATTTGGGACTTTTTTTTGCTTTTCCTTGTTGTACCGAACCCGTACTGAACCGTGACCCCCAAACCGAGGTATGAACCGAACCGTGACTTCTGTGAACCGTTACACCCCTATTTATAACTATAATGATCATATAAACGTGTGCCTCGGAAATAATTGTTTACATTAATGGTGACCAAAACGTTTGAGACCCACTGAGATAACACTTATAACACTCTCCTCCACTTTGTTGTTGAAAAAACTCCTTATATCCGTTAGCGTAGCTCGCTAGCACCAGAAGCTAACATCAACGATCTCCGGTACCGGTGCTCTCTCTCTCACCGGTACGCACACAAAATGGCTCGTTCCACACACACACAGAGCCAAGCTTTAATGAAACACAGAGACCCAGACGTAATAGTACTGTATCATATTATTTTCGAATCAATAATTTTTCAAAATATGATTTATTTATTTTTTGTAATAACCATTTTTCCTCCTGGTCTCTCGCACCCCCCCTGTCATGCCTCTGCGCCCCCCACTTTGAGAACCACTGATCTAACTATAGCCTCGTACTCCAGTCCAATCAAGTCCAGTTCAGTAATCACATCTAATAGTTAAGGCACTGCTCACATTACCGTCCATCAAATGTAAGCTGCATTCCAAAGTTGTGCTTATATCATCGTTTTTTCTCATGCGGCACACAGTGTGAGATATTTAAAGCTTGGCCTCCAAAAGCAACCGAAGGCACTAACTTGAGAAACAAGAGGAAGCAGAACTTGATGCAGGCTGAGCCATGATCCCTCCCCGGAGATACAAAGTGTCCCGCTTCATCAGCTTGTCCAGTCCTTCACGAAGCTAAATCTTTACCCCCTCTCTCTCCCGTCTCGTCTGTTACCATCTCAGCATGCTCGAGGCTTATAAGGTGGCTGTGATGGAAATAACGTGCAAGAACAGTTGGTGTTAGCACTGCACACATGCTAAGAACGTATAACAAATGGTTAAGAACCAACTAAGCAAATCTTGATATCTCTGTGTATTTTTTCATCACGAATGAACTGGCAGGCAGGCAGGTGTGCGTCTCGGTCATTAGTCTCACAAGTCCTCCAGACACTCAGACACCCACTTAGCATATGTGTACATGTGAGTAGGAGTAAAACAGACAACTATGGAGAACAGACAGAAACTAATGCCAGCCTGTCACCCCAGGATGTCTGTGTGTCTGTATACACTATTTGATGTATGTACGACTTGATATGTGGACAGCAGAGGGGGACATAGAGGGCAAGTCACAGCTGAGAGAGGGATGAAATACACAAGACTGTCACTTCATATGTCTCCTGCACGTTTATAATCACATTTACATTTAAATAAAAAGTTGTATTACTTTTCTAATCAATGCAAATGGTAAAAAATATCCATGAGTTTAGCAGTTCTGGTTTTACAACTCAAGTCAATTGAATTGGATTGTATTGTCGTGTTGGCAGTTTTGCCATTAACATGACTTGTTAGGTAAATTAAATATATGATATGTCTTTGTATATGCATTCGAAATAATTGTGCTATATGCTGATCACATTGATTTATGATCCAGATCTTTGTCCTTGTTTTCTTTTACAACAACTGAGGTCTGGGGGTGTGTGTTGAGTGAGCTGACTGTATCTGTGATTTTACTAACTTATTTTGTATGTGTATCTGTATTTGAACATCGTCAAAATACATGGGGAAAGAAATGCTATATCTCAATGGGGGTTTTGTTTCAATACGTTCAAATGCCCCTTACTTTAGTGTTGTCAATGTTGCCATTAATACTTCTAGAATGGTTAAATATGAAATAGTAGATATGTGGTATCTTGGCCAAAAAAAAAGGAAGCAAGTCACAATGGAAGAAAGCTCTTGATTAGGATTTCGAGAGGTATCAAAAACACTTAGCGTATAAAGCAACAGATGGCTTAAAAACATGCACACATTTTTCAAATACTGTGTACTCCCATAGAGCCCAACATGTGAGGCAATATTATTTCATTTTTGGCATTGGACCGCCTGAAATGTGCGACTCTGACGACTGACATACTATAATGCACTACAAACATTTTTTCTGCCAAATGCAAAAAAGGACCTCCTTTTCTAGCTTTTTGTTTTCTAGAGTGAATGTGTGAGGTAACAAGGTTTAGGTTGTATGTCAGTTTCAGTTAAAACATAAACCTGAAAGACAGCGCAGGTCTGTACAAAATAAATAAATAAATAAATAATGTTAGCATTTAGCACATTTGCAACATGGAATGAGAGACTTATAGGCAAGATGTTATTTAGGTGAATATGTCCAATAATGAAGGTGTTTGCAATATATTGTACTGTTGCTGTGGCGTGCGAGGTTTCTTCCATGCATGTTTGAGGAGTTTACAGAATAGGCTGATGTAGAGATTCATTCAAATCTGTGTCTGCAACTATAGCTCTTCAAAGTGTCATTAAAAGCATCAAGATTCATAATGTTAGACAATGTGGACTGGGTGTAACCTGGGAAGACTTGGTGGACAACTCTTCCGCCATAAACGCAACAGGTTGTACTGTAATGTTGGTGTAAAGGGATTTCAGAGCTTGAGAAAAGATGGTTATAAATGTGCAGACACACATAAATGCAGTCTGCAGCAGTGACAGGTCCGGGACAGCTCGCCCAATCATCAGATTTAAATTTATCCCCGAAGCCGAAAGGGTGTCCGAGGCCTGAAGCTGTCAGAGATGTCACCGTCTGCCTGGCCTTCTCTCCTCGTCTCTTCTTCTCTCCCTCCCTCCTCACTCTTTCCACTTGTCCAATCATTCATCACCATCACACTGCCTCCTCCATGTCCTCCTCACACAGCACTTGTGGCATTTGGTGGATCCTTTTATCCCGAGTTCCTTGCAGTATGATGGACGTGTACATTTTTAGCATTTCAGTAGGAAATGGTAGCAGTGGGAACATGAGAGGGATAAGAAAGCATCCTCCTAATCCCAGGCCAGACTCTAAATCTGCCGTGAGGGTCCCGCTCTTCCTAACCCTACTGAGATTTACATGAGCGAAGACATTATACCCTCACATCTCACAAGATTTATAATCCCACAATCGTTAGTCTTCTAATAATAAATGAACTTTGAAGAACAATATACATTTCTTTTTGTATTTATCTTCAAAATAAAATCTGTATTATTACAACCAATAGGATTTGTTTCCTCCTTTACTGCTCCACAAGGGAAATTCATCACTAAGCCACCAGGGTGGGAGGACGGGACTGAGCTGACCGCCCAGGGGCACAGCAGAGGACCAGGAAGGGATCTCGGGCAGACGGCCCGGGGGCCAGACAGAGTCCAAGGTGGGGGTTATGGAGGGGCGAAGGCAGTGGCAGGAAGAGTCAGGGAACCGGGCCCGAGGACCGCGGCACTCAGGGGGCCGGGCTCGAGGGCGAAGACCTCGGCTCTCAGGGGGCCGGGCTCTCAGGGGGCCGGGCTCGAGGGCGAAGACCGCGGCTCTCAGGGGGCCGGGCTCGAGGGCGAAGACCGCGGCTCTCAGGGGGCCGGGCTCGAGGGCGAAGACCAGACAGCTCCAGAGGCCGGGCAGGAAGGCGCTGACGGGACAGCGCCGGAGGCCGGGCAGAACCCGGTGTCGGCCGGACAGGAACCGGAGCTGGTGGGCAGGCCTCGGCAGGATCCCCCACGGAAGAGGACCAGGAGTTGGCAGGACCCCCGGCAGGAGAGCAGTCGGCGGGACCCCCAACGGGACAGGACACAGGATTGGCAGGATCCCCGGCAGAAGCGCAGTCGGCAGGACCCCCAACGGGACAGGACATAGGATTGGCAGGACCCCCGGCAGGAGAGTAGTCGGCGGGACCTCCAACGGGACGGGACATAGGGTTGGCAGGACCCCCGGCAGGAGAGTAGTCGGCCGGACCCCCAACGGGACAGGACATAGGGTTGGCAGGACCCCCGGCAGGAGAGTAGTCGGTGGGACCCCCAACGGGACAAGACATGGAGTTGGCAGGACCCCCAGCGGAACCTCCAACGGCACTTCAGTAGGGACTTGAATTGGGACTTGAGTAGGAACTTGAGTTGGGACTGGAGAGGGAACTCGAGAGGGGGCTTGAGAGAGGACTTGAGAGGGAACTCGAGAGGTGACTTGAGATGGGACTAGAGTTGGGATTTGAGAAGGGACTAGAGAAGTGACTAAAGGATGGACTAGAGAAGGGACTAGAGAAAGGACTAGAGAAAGGACTAGAGAAAAGACTTGAGTAGGGACTAGAGAAGGGACTAGAGAAGGGACTTGAGATGGGACTAGAGTTGGTACCTGAGAAGTGACTAGAGGTGGGACTGGAGAAGGGACTAGAGAAGTGACCTGAGGAGGGACTAGAGAAGGGACTAGAGAAGGGACTAGAGGGGGAACTCGAGAAGAGACTAGAGAGGGGACTTGAGAGGGGACCAGAGAAGGGACTAGAGAAGGGACTTGAGGGGACCAGAGAAGGGACTAGAGAAGGGACTAGAGAGGGGACCAGAGAAGGGACTAGAGAAGGGACTTGAGTTAGGACTAGAGAAGGGACTTGAGTTAGGACTCGAGAAAAGACTAGAGAAGGGACTATGGCAGCTGGGGCCAGAGCTGGGTCTGGAACCATGGCCGCTGGGGCCATAACTGGGTCTGGAACCATGGCTGCTGGGGCCAGAACTGAGTCTGGAACCATGGCTGCTGGGGCCAGAACTGGGTCTGGAACCATGGCTGCTGGGGCCGGAACCATGGATCTTTGGGCTCGGGCTGCTAACCTGGCCTTGCGACTCCCTCCTTTAGGAGCCGTTCGGAGGCTCCATGGACCTCCAAAGGCCAGACGAGTTCCAGAGAACGGCTCCTGGACAGGAGCAGGCAATGGGGCAGAAGCCAGGGTTGACTCCAAACGGACCACACCGATGCGTGTGGTGTCATAACGGGAGTTGGGAGGCCTGGGGCTGTCAGGCAGGGGATAACACACCATGAGGAAATCCAAAATCCCGCCCGGTAAGAATCTCACCAAGCCTGGTTTCTCCATAGTTACCTGGCGCGCCTCTGCCAGAGCAGCCTCTCGCTGCTGAACCCCGGACGCTCCCATCCATCGATCAGAGCAGGTAGCCAAAGAAAAAGTAAAATCCAACAATTCCTGCTCAAAGGGATCTGCTGGGCCCATATTTGGGTCGGTTCGTTCTGTTACGGTGTGTGTAGGAAGCAGGACCCAAATGCAGATTACAGTGACAAAAATAACTCCTTTATTTCAAGGCTAGACTATTAACAGAGACTGAACAGAACACTCACCGCAGACCAAGTCATTACACAAGACGAACCGACAAAGACAGACAGAAAAAACAGAACTTAAATACACACAAGACTAATCATACAAACAAGATACAGGTGAGGAGGGAGGAGAAAACACAGGGACACCAGGTGAACACAATCGGGTAAATTAGACACACCAGGGAAACTAACGACAGGGAACCACAGACAGATCTAAACAAGACACAACGCAGACAGAAAACCAAAGACAGATCTAGACAAGACAAAACACAACACAGACAGATCGTGACAATAACGTTGAGATGTTATTAACGTTATTCAAAATTAGTTATTTTTTGGGAAAGACATTTATTTTCTCTTTAGCTCTCTGTATTTCCCTCCAATGTTTGCTACAGTGGGTATCCTGCGTGACAGGTTGATGCCGACAGCTCGTCTTCATCAGGACTTTTTCTATGATCAATCAGCAGCAGTTGCACTTCCTGTGCCAAGAAAACACTGAGCATGCTGGGAGATGTAAATGATCTGTCGCTCAACCTGTCTGCTCTGTGACCCGCGGGCAGTAACCCTCAGCAGGCCGTCGCCACCGCCGCCGACCCCATGACCTCAGAAACACGCACGTGAACCAACAGACTTTGATACAAGCTAATTCATATCCCATATATTAACAGATGTGTATGTAAACATATGCATGACAATTAACATACACTCACACACATAGCATTCTTAAAGGTCCCCTATTATACTGTCTTTCAGCAATATAGTATAGGTCTCAGATATATACAAAACATGTCTCTGAAGTGTTTGGCTCCAAACACCAAACAGATCATTGCAGCATACCCATAATCCCCTCTGTTTCAGCCCTGTTTCCAAAGTGCTGATTCTCTGTCTGTTACTTTAGATGAAAAGAAGGAGCCCCTCCCCACGCCCCTCTGAGAGAGATTGGGTTAAAAAGAACACAATGGTGCTCTAGGAGGAGATTCAGGTGATAAGGTGGGGGGGGGGGGGGGGGGGGGGGGGGTACCTTGGTTGGTGATTGGCTAATGGTTATACCAGCCAAAAAAACGTTATGACATCATAAAGTGGCCAAAATCTGATCTGCTCGTTTTCAGACAGGTTTTTATATAAATGGATCAGGACAAAAAGAGAGTGAATCTTTGTACATGTTGATGTAGAAGAGACATGAAGAAGTGGATTTTGCATAATAGGTGACCTTTAACACAATACCATTTGGTCATTTTAAGGTCTACTCTATAGTCTCAGTCCCTCTATCTGTCTCACACACACACACACACACATACACACCCACAGAAACACGCACACACCTGCTAGCTAACCGCTAACAGCCCAGCATAACAGAGTCCTTTTGTCAAGCAGGGATATTAGTGCTGGCTCTCACTCGTTAGAGACCCATTGTAGCATTAGCACATTGTCATGACCGCTGAGCCTCTTCACTTTAGCACCACAGCGCTTCAGCTTAAACACTTTTCCCTTGAGGGGAAACACATTTACATATAAATGTATTTGGCATCTCCAAAATATGAGAGCTCTATGAAAGCTCTATGCTGCATTTAATTGTTTTGGAAAATAAGACTGGAGGGGAGAGATATTATAAACCATATGGGATAAGTTATTTGCCATCTTTGTCATTAACTAAATACTAAGGGAGGAGTGTCACTTTAAGAAAATCCATCAAATGAGCATCCGTATAAGAGTACATTCTAAGTCCAGCTATCCACTTATTTTCAAAAGCAGAAATGTTCTCCACTTTACATTAGTGTCCTTATTTTCTGATATTTTTTTCTTTAATCTCATACTTAATGAGGTTAAAATGTTAACATAGGTTCAGGAGCATGGCCACGCCTAAAACTCTGCCTCAAACCACGGCCACCCCTATTTATATCCGGCAAAACTTCCGGCCAATGCTTGTCTCCATCCTCTCAACCCACCCTCCCTCTCCCTTCTACCCATACAGTTCCCCTTCCGACTCACACCGAGCGATACATCCATCCATCCCTTCCTCCCTCCCTCCCCTCAACATCCCCATATCCCTCATCCCTATATCCCTCATCCCTCCATCCCTCATCCCTACATCCCTCATCCCTTCATCCCTCCACCCCTCATCCCTACACCCCTCATCCCTAATCCCTACATCCCTCATCCCTCCATCCCTACACCCCTCATCCCTACACCCCTCATCCCTAATCCCTACATCCCTCATCCTCCATCCCTACACCCCTCATCCCTACATCCCTCATCCCTTATCCCTCATCCTTCATCCCTCATCCCTTCATCCCTCATCCCTACATCCCTCATCCCTACACCCCTCATCCCTACATCCCTCATCCCTACATCCCTTATCCCTCATCCCTTCATCCTCATCCCTACATCCCTCATCCCTACACCCCTCATCCTACATCCCTCATCCCTACATCCCTCATCCCTCCATCCCTCATCCCTACACCCCTCATCCCTACACCCCTCATCCCTACATCCCTCATCCCTCATCCCTCATCCCTACATCCCTCATCCCTACATCCCTCATCCCTACACCCCTCATCCCTACATCCTTCATCCCTCCATCCCTCATCCCTACACCCCTCATCCCTACATCCCTCATCCCTCCATCCCTCATCCCTACACCCCTCATCCTACATCCCTCATCCCTCCATCCCTACATCCTTCATCCTCCATCCCTCATCCCTACACCCCTCATCCCTACATCCCTCATCCCTCCATCCCTCATCCCTACACCCCTCCATCCCTCATCCCTACACCCCTCATCCCTACATCCCTCATCCCTACATCCTCCATCCCCCATCCCTCATCCCTACATCCCTCATCCCTCCATCCCTCATCCCCTACATCCCCTCATCCCTACATCCATCATCCCTACATCCCTCATCCCTACATCCCTCATCCCTACATCCCTCATCCCTACATCCCCCATCCCTACATCCCTCATCCCTACATCCCCCATCCCTACATCCCTTCATCCCAACATCCTCTGCCCGTCAACATCTATATTCATATACCGTGTATACTAACATCTAATTCCAGGTACCGTCTGGGGACCCGTAATCAGCTCACGCAGATTATGCCGGAGACGGAACCCCCACTCTGAGTCTCCCACTGCACGGACCACAGCTCGTCCTCCCAGACCATCCCTTCACCCCCCTCACATCATTTACATGTTACCTCAATAAACTTACAAACATCACACTGTTGTGGCGTGGTTCCTGCTAGTGAATATATGCTGGAAAATACAGGTTAGTGTTCAGGAGTACACTCATACTCATTTTTTAGTCAACAGTAAAGCATGGTAATATAGTCACAGGAAATGTTGATGGCCTCTGAGCCGTTATAACATCGTCTTCACTTAGTCATGGAAAAAAGTGCTTTGACAAACATAAGGCATCAAAGTTACCGCTGACTAAATTAAACGTAATTAACACATTTACATCCAACAAAATGAACTACATACTGTATTTACTTAATCTGTTCCAAAATGTGCTTCTCCTACCGCTGCTTTACCTGATTGATGTCTGTCCACTAGGTGTGAAGTACAACACTTCATAATGAACTGTAGCATCAACATAAAACACCTGAACTGTCATACCTGGCAATGTCAGAAGAGCAGTAGCAATAGAGGCCGGTATAGGTTAAAATATTAAGTTAAAATAGGAAAAGGAACTCATGGAAAATCTTTAAAAACTTTGAAAAAAAGGTTTAAGAGTCGTTTATGAACTTTGAACTAAAAACTCTTGTCACCTCCTAGCCTAGTTTTAATATTTTACCTACAAGAAGGGCTGGATGGGATGTTTGTTTTTTCTAGGACAGAACTAATTAAAAATGTGCACATACACACGAATGCAAAGATTGGAACATGTGTTGGCAATGTACAACAAGTAAAAGGGTCAATAGCCTCGGGCTGAGGAGAGGGGTTAGCTCACTTGTGTGCATGTGTGTATGTGCTTGTGGTAAGGTGTTGAGTATAATGTTCAGCGTTAGTTTCAAGGTCACAGGCCCGGGTGTGTGTCCCCACCCACCGACACACAGACGCACGCACGCATGCACGCACGCACGCACGCACCCCCACACACACACACACACACACACACACACACACACACACACACACACACACACACACACACACACACACACACACACACGCTCACAGAGGATGGTAATAGCGGTGCTGACAGACATGTGCGACCAGCTGAGACGCTGGCAGTTGAAATCTGTGAAAAGGCCGCGCGGACACTTTTAAACATCAGCGACTCGCAGCGGAGAGAGAGAGACATCTGTAAACAAGAGCCGGGAACAGACCGGGGATTACTGGAAATGTCGACGACTAGCTGTCTATCTACCCCTCTAACTGACAAATGACCTGTCTATTAACTTCAGTGGGAATATGAACAATTATTAATAATTACCTCACAGACTAAATCTTTTTTGATCTGATTACACAACCATGTACATGGACATGGAACATATTATAACGTCCTTATAATATAGAGATGGATTCCTTTGCAATTTAAGATATAGTATGAAACACACATGGGGTAATGTTGTTTCTTATAATTGATGCATTATAATAGTTTGTACATAAACACTTCTCAGTGTTTTTCAGGGATATGGTAAAATATACAAAAAGAAGATAACCTGTATTTTATTTATGACAAATGTACTCTATAGCTGCTAAATTAATATTAATTATAATTCTACTTTCCTATTTCTAGTAAATTCCTTTTTAAATGTACTAAGTATTATTGAAATTCATAGTAATACAGATTTAGACTTTATCCTGAACAAAGATGTTATTATTGCAACTGCAAAAATAAAAACCAATAGTTTTAATTATTTCAACACAAAGTATCACTAATTAAGTACTCCTTTATATAATATTCTATCAATGTTAAGAATGATTTAAATATACAAATAATAAGAATAAAATACAAATAAACTGGATATATTAAACGTAAAAATAATTCTCTGTATTTTATGCACACACATTTTGTGTGAGGAACCCGTTTGCACTTGTAAGACAAGCATTTGACACACACACACACACACACTCACACACACACACACACACACACACACACACACACACACACACACACACACACACACACACACACACACACACACACACACACACACAGATCAAAGTGGTGAACAACACTATAAATAGCTCCTGTGATTAGCTCATGCATGATAATGTCATTACAACAGGCTTTGTGTATGAATGTGAGTTTATATGCAGCATGAGAATGCATGTACACCCTGGCAGTGTTCGGTAAGCTTACCCTGCATATTGTGTGTGTGTGTGTGTGTGTGTGTGTGTGTGTGTGTATGTGTATGTGTGTGTGTGTGTGTGTGTGTGTGTGTGTGTGTGTGTGTGTGTGTGTGTGTGTGTGTGTGTGTGTGTGTGTGTGTGTGTGTGTGTGTGTGTGTGTGTGTGAGAGACAGTGTGAAGCCGACAGGTTTCAGCACCTCGCCAATCCTCGGTCTCACCTCGACTATCTCCTCGGGAGAATCTCCTTTCTGGTCATCAGTTCCTGTAACTCTGTCGCCTCGAAGACTATGATAAACAACATTTAGGATGTTTATCACACTGCAGCAAGTCTTACTTGTTTTAAATACGACACCGAACTGAAAGTGCATCTTGGGAACCGAACGCTACTAATGACTTTTTTTCCTATTGTCCAATTACAGAGGGTTGTACAGTCTGTATTTTATGTTTCTAGATTTCTCTCTAAAAGGGTTCATTCTTTGTACCAGTCCCACTTCTACTGTTACCAATAATAATCCAGAAAGAGAAGCAGAGAGCAGGGTAAACAGGGTTTGGCCCGTCCTGCAGGTCTCCTGGCAGAGAGCGCTGGTTGTTCTGATCCCAGAGCAGCTGGAGAAACACGAGGTCACATGGGATCAGGCTTTCCCTCCAAACAGCTGGCCAAACAAACCCAGCCTGGCCAGACTCACACACACGCAGACGCGCATACACAACACACATAAACACACATATTGTGCCCTTATGGAAGTGTACGAATGGTGTTAACACACTGCACAAAAATCATGTCACTGCTCACCAGCCACTGCACAAAAACCATGTTAGTACAACACACCTCGTGAAAAGGTTTCCAGAAGGGTAGAAGATGATGAATGGGCATTCATCACTCTTGCATCTCCCAAATGTTAACCTTTTAGGTGCAGAAAGAGAAGCTACCACCGCAGCATGTGCAATCTATTAAAAAACATGGAAATCACTAGAATCAAAGCTCGACAGGCGGTGTTTCCCATGACGACCATCATTTAAGTTCAATATGAGGACTTTTTTAAAGAAACTTGTAGGTGAGGCTGTGCTTTGCTTCTGAAAACATTTGGCTTTTCCTGACATTGTTGCTATCTCTCTATGACACACACACACACACACGCACACACACGCACACACACACACACAAACACACACACACACACACACACACACACACACACACACACACACACACACACACACACACACACACACACACGCACACACACACAAGCCGCCGCAAAACTGGTGTGGGAATAAGATGAATGAACTCTGACAACCCCATCACTAAGTTCCAAAAAGCTCAGTTTCCCTGCAGCGTTTTGTCTATAAATAGGGAAACAAATTAGGTGGAAAGTGAGGCATTATTAATGTAATATAACATTATAATGACATGTTTTGTGACAGCTGTTTATTGTTGTTTTCTTCCTGAACAATGTTGAAAGTCTGGGTTGTGAACATCTCAAATTAATTATTTCATAGCATGCCATTTCTATGGAAACAGGGTACATTGAGATAATGAATTTATATATATATTATAGCAACTGCTAAAGTATTCGAGCTTGGATTCTACAGTCCAATCTTATATCATGGTCACATTTTGTATTTATTGACCAATAGCCCAATCTTCTTTAAATAAACTAACATGCATTAAATAGCTGTAGTTTTTGACAAACCCAGTTCCAAATGAAAACGCTTCTAATAACTTAATGGTTTGAATAACCAAACAGTTGGCAGTCACAGCATTTGTTCGATGTAAAATATGTGTGTGTTTGTTGGCTGTTTCCGGGCGGGATCATTAACGTGTAACAACATTGTTCACAGCTTATCAGAACATTTACGTCTCACCATGAGATGTCTGCACCCAGACGTCCATGACAAAGACGAAGTGAGCCTAAATGCCAGCAGGGAGGGAGGTCAGGGGGGGGCAACACATGGGAAGGAGGGTTTGCCCCAAATACCCAAACTAAATGTAGGGGTGTGCAGAGGAGATGAGTTGAGGGACAAAGGGTGGGGGAAGAGGGTCATTAGACCTTTTTCTTTTTTAAATGTAAGCCCCAGAGCTCTCAGCTTTCTCTCATGTGATCTCCTACTGGCAGCACCAACAAAGACAAAAGCTATGTGTGATGTGAAATGTGTCTCCTATTACAGATTAGAGGGGGTCAAACTTGTGTTACAATTATAAAAAGACAGGCTAAGCTAGACCTTAATAATGTGGATAGAGTTGTTCTGATATGAAGCCCACCGAAAGCTCTGAGCATTGGTGGACTGTCTGAGGGGCTTGAGTGATAAAATATAAGCAAAAGGGGCACCAGCATCATGAGCAACAACAACATTGCGCACGTTTTCTAGCATGTAAGGCAGCCTAAAATATCTTGTATTATGTTTTATCCAGTTTAATCCTAGAGATTACAGTACGTTTAAACAATTCCTCCACTGTAAAGGAACTTGAATACAACTTCTGCACTGAAAGGGAAACCCAGAGGGCACTTTGTCATGTTCCTCAACTGGAAGGGCATCCTCGAGATCATTTAATGCCATTGTCTCCACTGCCAGGTCACTCTAGATCAGGGGTTCCCAACCTTTTTTCCCAAGAGCCCCCCCCAAATGACTCCTGTTAGAAGTTGCGGCCCCCCCACACACACACACACAAACAAGGGGGGGGGGGGGGGGTGCGCAACAGCGGTAATTAAAGTTTAAAAGTCTCAAAAATGCTACAACTACTGTCACAAACTGGATGAATGTGAAGTATTTTGTTAAAGGAGGAAGAAAGCGTAATTAAGGAGCACTATTGGAGTGACTTTGATGGTTATTGGACTCAGGATTAATTTATTTGGATTCCCGCTGTATGAAGAAATGAAAGGACGGCGCAAGTGGAAACAATTCACAAAGGGATTAAACTGTTTAAAACACATGCTCAAAGTAAGCCGGATTTTGCCGATGTGTTTATGTGGATTCAAAAGTCGTAAATAATCTACAAAATGGAGGAGACCGATCTGATCGGAGCAACTGTGACAAATAATCCAACTGAAACCGGCATGGACATGGACAAGCCTGGTTTGGACACTTTATGGGCAGAATAAACATTTCTATTAAAGAAAGAATTATATATTTCTGTCTTTTTATGCCTTTAATAGCTACAGTACTAACTTGAATTTTTATTCAAATTAATTAGTCAATTATTTTTTATATTTTATTGTAATGTAGAGACAAGGCTTTTAGTGATAATCATGTATTGCCTTACAATTATATGTAAAAAAAAAATCTGAGGCCTGGCGCCCCCCCTGCGATCTTTGGCGCCCCCCAGGTTGGGAACCACTGCTCTATAGGACATGTATCACATTTTCTCCACTGGAAAGACAGCCTATTGGACACATTGGCACTGGTGGTCAGGCAATAGCAGGCTTTTTCTCAGGTGTTCTGCCAGGGAGGGCACCCCAAAGAGCACTTTATGCAAATTGTTCCTACTAGACGGGCACCATATAGGACCCTGCATCATGGCGTCTGCAGAGGAAGGGCATCCTTAAAGGAAGTTTATCTAAATTAATTAAAGAATTTACAGAGATTCAACAACAAGAAAACGGCAAAGATAAACCCATTCAAGACCAATCTAGAAAACATTCCAATTGAGGTGAACCCTCTTAACTAGTTAGATTATTTCTAACACCAGATAACCTTGGCAGTGACGCTAATAACGAGTTTAATGAGCCGTCAGCAGACACACGAGCAACACTCTGTACCAACGGTCCAGAGGCATGTTCCTGAACACAGGATCTGATGTAAGTGGCGTCGTGCCTGGGGAGAGATTACTTGGATCTGCTCCATCTACGGTGAACTGTCTGTGCTGACTGATGGAGCGTTTATGCTGTAAAAAGGAGACCTCAAAGAGAGCAGCATGTCAGCATGGCAAGTCAATTTATAGCAATCCGTCCACCAGCTCTTCAGTCACAGATCCACTGTGTAACCCTATCTGTTCGGTCTAGACACACACACACACACACACACACACACACACACACACACACACACACACACACACACACACACACACACACACACACACACACACACACACACACACACACACACACACACACACACACACACACACACACACACACACACACCACACACACACACACACACACACACACACTGTATTTTCTATGGAGGATTTAAAGGCCACTGTTTGACACTGTGGGCACATTTTAAGAAACTAAATTGTATATGGTTTGTAATAAATAAATTGGAAATCGTATGAACTGTAAAGGTGAAAGTACTTTTAGGTAACAGGAGTATAACCATAAATCAGGTTGAGTTTAAATAACAATATCCTGCTCATTAGGAATTATGGTATTGCATCCTGACGATGTGATCAAGCCAATTTCTACCCCAAATCAGACAAAGCAGTTCAAGGAAGAATCTTCAGATCTTTAGTTGTTTACGTCTTATTTTGCTGATACAAACTGTGTGGCATGGTCAAAAACCCAAAGGACAAATAAATAAGTGAACCTTTTGAACTGTCATGCAAAAATATGTGTAATGTCTAAAAGACAAATGGCAGAAATTCTAAGAAATGTTCCTAAATATTATAAAAAATAATGTTTAAACAGCATTCAGTACTGTAGCTGCATATAAATACAGCCTACATATTTAATTAAGATTAGAGGTTAAAAAATGTGATGTTTTGATTTGAGGTTAAACGTAAAAATGTGATGTTTTGATTTGAGGTTAAACGTAAAAATGTGATGTTTTGATTTGAGGTTAAACGTAAAAATGTGATGTTTTGATTTGAGGTTAAACGTAAAAATTTGATGTTTTGATTTGAGGTTAAACGTAAAAATTTGATGTTTTGACAAAAAACGTTGTGAAGCCTACAGAAAAATCCTATTTAAATATGATTATTTTTTTGTAAACATAACTTGTTTTTTGTAAGTCTGGGTCCAGCAGAAACACCACATTTCTATTTTCATTCTCTGAAAAAGTGTCATTGGTCCGTCATCAGTATGAATATGCATGTGAAGGCTCAGTAAAGTGAAATGTATTGTCCCGTGACGGATCAGTGAGTGCAGTGATTAGTAGCAGGAAGTGACAGTTTGTTGGGTTTTGATGAAATGCTCATGAATGGCAGCTTTCTCTCTCTGCGGTGTTTCCCCCTCCCGCTCCCCGGGGCACGGAGACCTTTCACCAACTTCAAATGATTTACATTTTCATTGACACTGACGTTTGTTTTCTGTCAGAGTGTGCGTTTAAACGTCCAGCGACACCAAGACATGCTTCCTGGGGCAAAGGTCAAAGAGTTTGAAACCAATTACAAGCTGAAGCTTCAGGCCTCGTTTGCTCAAAGATTTAAACACCAGAAGGAAAAGACATGTTGGTGTAAAAGCCGACAGTTTTTACATTCTGATAAGAAATGCTTTTAAAAATACTTTTTAGCACCCATGGACTTTCAATTTTGATTATATGTCTCTCATAAAAACGTTTACAGTACATGTCTTCAGGAACACCGGAAGTGATGGTTTTTGTTCAGAGCAAGAGAGGTGAAGTGCCGAAACACCAGATGTCAACAGAAAATAATATCTACTGTAATTAGAGTGCTACTTCATTTATTTTTTTGCATTTATTGTGAAAAATAAATCCCTCAAAATACCAATGATCAAACCTTTATCAACCCCTAAAAGGATGTTTAGGCATACATTTCTATTCATAGTCTGATCATGGTTTAATCAGGCTATAGAAATGCATGAAAATGGGGGAACATGACTCAAATTATCAAACCAATAAGAGAGGTTCCTTATTGAAATTATTGTTAGCAATTCTTATTTTTTAGACCGGCAAATTCCTCTAAATATTTTGGGCCTTATTTTTTTATATTCTTTGTAAATATTTCTTGCTTCTCTTTTAAATGTTAAATCATTTTTTTATATTTTTTATTTTTGATAAAAGTAATATTTTTGCTAATTTTCTAACAACTTATTTCCTTGCACTGTGTTAATGTATGCACCACTATACACTAAAGCAAGTTCCTTGGTTTCTGAATCTGATTTGAGTTATTCTTGATAACAAACCATTCACATGTCATTTGCTGAGTTTTGGTAAGGAGATCAGAGGCTTTAAATGGTCCTGGCAGGAGATTACAGTTTTATTGGTGGACACCATGAAGCCAGCAGGTTCAGCCCCAGCTGTGCCTGCGCCCGGCTGCAGGTTAGTGTGTGAGAGCAGCAGCAGAGTGTGTGAGAGTGTGTGTGAGGTGGAGGTCTGCAGGACGGAGCGTCACCGCTGGACTCCAGATGTGCTGCTGAAGGAAAGTTTCATCCCCGGAGCTTCAATCTGAGGAGTGACACCATCCTGACAGGAACACACACACACACACACACACACACACACACACACACACACACACACACACACACACACACACACACACACACACACACACCACACACACACACACACACACACACACACACACACACACACACACACACACACACACACACACACACACACACACACACACGGTTATGGTTCTATGGTAGAAGGCAGTTAGAGTAAAAACTCCAGAGTATGCGAGGCATTTAAAAAAATGTATTTGCTGTTGATGACATTTTTTTCTAGTTGTAGTAGTTAGTTTAATTTAAACAATTTAATCGGTTACAGATAAATGTTATTTACAATTCATGTTATTTTGATGAAGCCAGTATTTAAATGTTTATGCATTATGCATTATTTACTGCCAGGTTAAAAATAAATGAATGTGAGTCATTTAAACTCCTTGACTGTTACAGTATATCTGTATGTTGCATGAACAATTCCAGTTGTAAAACAGGCCAAATCGAAGCACAACAAGCTGTCAGATAGATTTTTCTGTGACCACAAAATAAAGCAATCAACAGAATGGCATTTTGGAAAATATTTAAAATGTCACTAACATGAATGGGATGTTGCAGCCTTTCTGTACGAATCCTGCTGAGATGTAATTTTCAAAAACATTTCCCAGCTAAACTCCTGTTTCCTCTGTCTCTCACGCTCCCCCTGTTTCTCCCTCTGGAAGTCAGAGTTCTCTGCGCTCATCCACAAAAGCCAGGGGGTTATATTTACTGCATGTAGACACGTGAAGGTCAGACGCGTAAAGTGCTCCTGATGGCTTTGCCAAATGGCAGCTCTCGCCTTCCCCGCCAGACTTCTGCGAGGAGCAAATGTCGTTTCCACCATGCAGGGCTTGTGTACGCCTCCACAGAAACAGCCATGATGAGAATTTTGGGGGAACTTTGGGAGGTGACAAAGAGCGGTCTGTGCTGACATCGCAGGAGTGATAATAAAACAAGTAAGGCGACAGGATCGAAAAGCATTAAGCTAGTTCTGAGACGCAGACAAAAAAACAGAAGAGGGAAGGAGACACATTCTGGAGTCAGGCTGTAAAGGGACGTCTGAGGCCCTCGAGTCGTGTACAGTGTGTAATTCACGTTGAAAAGTTTTTTCCTCCTTAATTTTCAGTCTGGCAGCTCTTTTCCCCTGCAAATAATTTAAGGCTTGTTCCTTGGGAGCGGCGGGCACTGGGTATGAATCACCCGCCTTCCGCAGAAGCCTTGCTTTAAGGCATTAAAGTCCAAATATCAGCGACGTCTTGCTGTGTGTAAATAGCACCTTCATTACCACTGTGATCTCATGGAAACACTTTAATGCGATAGCTACTTAGAATCAACATGGCCTCGAAATGCACGAACATTTTCCAGAAAATCTTCGCCTTAGCTTCAGATTCTAATGTTGGACTGTTTCCTTTTTATTATTATCTCATATGGTGAAGGACAGGTGCTGCAAATAGCTGAGAGATGAATGTCAGTGTCTTTAGTGACACCTGCCAGCAGACTTGTAAAAGAATCACGAGATTCCTCGGTTCATATCCACATGCTGCAGGATGTGTGTGGTCCCTCTGACCTCAGAGACAGAGGGGTCAAAGGTGAGCGACATAAAGCGTGCATATCAGAGGTTATATGTCTGACTTTGACCTTGGGTCAATGATGATTTTGAAGGACACGCTGACCGAACCTGTTGCAGGCAGGGAGAGCCTAAGGAACCATGTTTACTGTGGAAGATATTTGCTTTAATGTGTATGGGAATATTTAAGAACTATACATAAAAGACACATTTAAAACTGGAACTCTTAAACAACTGTATTATATTTTATTTGTGGAGGTTTATAACATGCATAGTAGGTATTCCAGTCATACACTTGTGCACTTAAATGAACATGGGGGACTCAAAAGGGACAGAACGAAAAAATAGTCCCTTAATATGAGTCAAGCTCCCAAAACACAAGGACAAATGTTTTGCGATAGGAGATATTGCTGTTTCTACTTTTTTAATGCTGCCAGTACCACAAAGACAATTTATTTCACCTGCGAGAAAGAAGAGCGTTTTATGAGGAAATCACATCCTTGAGAAGGTCGGGCCTCAGTGAGAATCTCGTCACATTTTCTCTCCATGTCTGACACCGGACCGGGACTTATATCCCACGGGTGAACGAAGATGATGGACTAGGGAACTTCCCTGGTTTAGATACGGACTGCAACCACTGCAGGCATCTTATTCAAGCTCATGTAGCACACACACACACAAACACACACACACACACACACACACACACACACACACACACACACACACACACACACACACACACACACACACACACACACACACACACACACACACACACACACACACACACACACACACACACACACACACACACACACACACACACACACACCACACACGGCTGATGGCTTTAACATCTGATTTCCAGCTTTAGTTTTTACAGTCTTGGCCAGCAGAATTCCTGAAATAGATATCACAGAGCGCAGAAGAGGTTGAAACTACAATGTCAAACACAATCTTCCAGCATCCACGTTTTGCCTCGATGATTGAACGTGATTTTGTTTTCTACTGGCTACAAACGTAAGCAAGCAATAAGATGCTGTGAATATTTGATCATTGTCCTGCTGTGCTTCTCCCTCGTGTTTCTTCTGATCTCTGACTGCAGCTTGCTGACTTGTAAATCTATTATTGGGACGTATTTAGCAGCAGCGTGGAAGGTAAGACTCTCACATCAACAACAAGCTGACAATAAAGCCCGTGTGTTTTCATCAGGCTCCCAGCGTGACACTAAGTGGTGTCACTCAGCGACTCTCAGTGCATTTAACAATGTCACAGCATCGGCCACAGCATCACACGTCAGATATCCAATACAGCTGCTGGGGTGACACCGTGTCACCTCTTTGTGTGTTGCATTGTGGGGGCGATGACCACGTAGCACCCCGTCTGCTCGGACCGTATCCTGACAGACTCACACCTCACTCTGCAGCAGCTGCATGAACACTCACATTCACACATTATAACTATTAATTCTACCGAACAGTAATTCATCTTATATTCTATTCCATCATTCAATATTTCTGTATTTTAATTGCACTATTTTATTTCTTTACGTGTCTTAAGTTTAATGTATGTTGCGTGGTTGGAGGAGCATTGGACTTAATTGCAAACAACAACAACAGTATGCTGAAGCTTGCAAATAACCAAGGTACATTTACATATTGTTGGTGAATAAGATAATAATACAGAATGACAAATTGCATAAGTGTGAAAGGATGATTTCAATTATTATACTCCTTAAGGCTGGATCATGCTTATTTACTCTGCATGAAAGCAAACATGTATCTTTGGGTATTATGTATATGCATGTTAAGTACAAATTGTACTTTTTGTATTGGTATTTGTTTTTGTTTTTTTGCGAATTAAGTCTACAGTACATGAAGAGTCAATGAGAGTGTACAAAATACTGAGCAAACGAGGTGAGCAGTCAAAAAAAAAAAAAAGCCATAATAAAGTGTGCATTGTTAACGAGTTGAGATGCATACAGATAAAAAGTATTTAGATCTTGGAAATTGTCTTTGCAGAATTTAAGCGATTTTATTTTCACTAACCAGCAGTTGGATAGACCAATCAGCTCGATAGACCCCCCCCCCCCCCCCCCCCCCTCTCTGCACTCTTCTTTTAGGAAAATGATTCGGCTTCCCGCAGATGTATCTAGTGCATCTGTAGAGAACTGTTTTTGCAGTGTTGAATTAAACTTCCAGGCCGGTCGGTCTGTTGGAATAATAACACACTTGTCTCTGGTTGCAGAATGTGTCTGAAACAAAGTGCAAAAGCTCAGTTAATCTGTTCCTCTGTATCCACTGGCTCAGCAGGCGTGATAAAAGCTTCACAATAGACTCACAATAGAGCCACTGTAGCATCTGCCAGCACACAGACACACAGCACAGCTGCACCCACTGACCTGTGGGTAAACGCCTGGCTCATACAAAATACACTCCCAATCAAAAACACACACACATATAAACATACACACACCTCATACGGTTGCTGCAACATTTCACTATGAGGAAACACTTAGAAACATTAAAAAGTATTGATCGCATTAACTTATCTAGGTGTGAAGACAAACACACACATGCTTGAGCCAACATCAAAAAATGTCTCACACAGATACATGTATGGCTGTGCATGCAAACAGACGCATACACCATGCAGCATTGATTACCCCCGCTGCATTAAAGCCAGACATTAAGCCATGAGCTCCACGGCATCCAGAAGCGACACCTTAGCCAGGGATTTAATTTTGTGTGGCGGCGGGCGTTAGAAAAACACATGATGTAGCCAGTTGTTTTGGAGGGCAAACGGAGCAGCCATCATAAAGGCCTTTTTTATTAGCTGTTGCTTGATTTGTTCCTGCAGGCTGCGGAGCGGGCAGCTAAATCAATGCGTCCAGCTGTTCTCCGGCTCGCCGGGCTCTCTGGACGCGCAGCAGGTGTATGGCCCCCTCGGCCCAGTCACACACACCCGCTCACATAACAAATAATAACGGCCTCCACACACGGCCCATCCATCACTGTTATGGCCCGGCCCGGGAGACCGCCGCTCACACACTCACGCACGCTGAAGAGTGTGTGTGTTAATGTGTAACACAGAGCACACGCACATGCTCACACACAGTTGTGGAAACACACTGACAAGAATTCCTGCACAGAACATATTAAGTGTACACATATATGTTGGTGTTAGTGTACTTGTGGGGTCCCTTGTTTCTTGTAATGGATTCACTTCAACCTGAAGCATCACAACTACACGTCTAAACACTTGCAAACATGTCCTCACATTAGAGAAGTGCCGTCATGGATCTTAATTCAAACTGGTCCTCCCAAAGGTAAAAACAATACACACGTGCTGCAAAAGCACGAAAACATGTGTTGATTTTGACTATAACACACCAACACTTTACCACATGTTCACATACACACAAAGACATCATACACACACTTCTGCATGGAAACACTTGTGTCCATATACTGACATAAATAATGATACAATTGAACTCGCCTGCACTCCTTGTTTAATTCACAGACACAAACAATGAAACATTCAAACTGGGAATAGACTGAAACACACACACACACACACACACACACACACACACACACACACACACACACACACACACACACACACACACACACTGATATGTGAGTATTCAGACATCAATACACATGGGGAGTTACATCTACAAACACAGTACCAAGACAACACAAGAACACTCCAGGTACACACACACACACACACACACACACACACACACACACACACACACACACACACACACACACACACACACACACACACGTATACATCACTTCAGGGGACATCACATTGACTTACATGCATTTCCTGGAGACTTATCCTAACCTTAACCATAACCATCACATGCCTAACCCTAACACTAATACTAAACCTAACCAAGTCTTCACCCTAAAATTAATGATTGCCCTCATGGGGACCTCCAATATGTCCCTATAAGGGAGGCGAGTCCCCACACGTGACTATGTAAACAGATTTAGGTCCCCACAAGTATAGTAATGCTAGGACACACACACACACACACACACACACACACACACACACACACACACACACACACACACACACACACACACACACACACACACACACACACACACACACACACACACACACACACACACACACACACACACACACACACACACACACAGGGGCGATCTATCATAGTTATGGCGCAGCTTCACTCAGAGCCCCTTATTTCCTTGAGTGACAGGCTGGAGGTGATGAAGAGAAATGCTCCATGTGTTTCTGTCACCAAACGGTCCTCTGCTGCTACCACTGCATGTCAAACAACATTCTTTAGAGTCTTAATTACATCAAATATTATTACCGCCAGTGGTTTCATATAGGGACAATTTTTCTTTGGTGAAAATACTTTTAATTGTCAGTGTGCACATTAATGATTCCGTGAGCACCTCAATGTAAGTCAATTCACCTGCTTTGTATTGAGGCAGACTTTGGATCTAGAGACTACAAGAGGTAAGTTAGAGAGCGTCTCATTTGCCAGCAGCTCTAAAATACAACAGCTGGATTGCGGTGAGGCCTAAAATCAATCAGTCCTCCAAACAGCGGCGCTCCACATCTGGTGTAACTCAAAACTAGAGGGGGGTGGAGGGGAGGTGATTCAGCAGGTGATGGCAGCAACGTTTACTAAAGAGTGAAACAGAGAGGAGAGGCAGGAGGAAAGAGAAGGAAAGGAAAAGCATGGAAAGGGAAGGAGACGTGAGGTAGAGGAAGAGTAAAAGAGTTAAGGTAAGGTAAGGAAATAAAAAGCCAAGGAGATCAATAAGAGAGGAGAAAAGAAAGGAGAAAAAGACAGAGGAAAGAGTAAAGAAAATAGGATGTGAGGAAAGGAAACAAGAGGGAAAGAGGAGAAGGGTAAATAGGAAAGGAAATAAGAGGCCAGACAAGAGAAGCGACGAAAGCAGAGGATGAAAGTTAAGGAAAGATGGGGAGCACAAAGGAGAAAGGAAAGGACAGAAAAGGAAATAAGAGAACGGACAAGGAAAGAAAAGCAGGAGAGGAAACAAAGATGGAGAAGTAGTGGGAGACAAAAAAGGCCAAGGAAAGGAAGGAAACGAGAACAGAGGAAATTCAGCAGAATACAAAATGATCGTCTGAGTTGTGTTTTTATTCATGTTCAGATAACGCTCTTTCTGAAACTGTGAACACATTGAGCCTCCGTCCCACACAACCAGAAGCTCTCCAGGGTGAGCGGCAGTCGTCACTACGTCAAATCCAATGACATTTTATAACAGTATAGGAATGTGTGTGTGTATATATTATTTATGTGTGTGTGACCTAGCTGCAGAAAAAGCAACTGCTCCGGAGAGAGGGACATATCTGCTTCAGCTCTTAACAGCTGGTTCCTGCAGTTGCCCTTTTCCACACATGAAAGGGCAGCAGTCACAGTGTGTGTGTGTGTGTGTGTGTGTGTGTGTGTGTGTGTGTGTGTGTGTGTGTGTGTGTATAAGACATGAAAGATGAAGGCAGCAACAGGCATCACTAAGAAATATCTGGTGCCTCGTAAATCAGCGCTACACAGCATGCATGAACAATTTGTGTGTGTGGGAAAGTGTGATTCATATTTCTGAGCCGCTGTGATTGATTACATTTACAGATATAACATGAATGGGGAAAAGCCAAATCAAATCATGAGAATAGTTTTATTTTGGTTAGTTTTGCCATTTTCTATGGATTTCATTTTTACAGTCACTTATATATTAATGGTTGTAAGTAGATATTCTATTGTAAGTGTAAAATATGTCTCACAGCCAGGAGCTCAAACAAGAACAATGATGACAGAGGACATTTTAACGTATTAACTTTAAGTATAAACTTGAGGTGAAGTGGGGAAAAACTTAAAATATGATACATTTTTTAAACCCAATTATATGCATTGCAAAATGTTAATTGCAACAATTGAAATACATAGAAAAAGTGCAGGATTGATATACATTGGAGTAGTACTGACATGAGGTTAAACATAGTATTACAACAACAAATCAGTTTAAAAACAAATTAGTATTATTATAGATGCAAAAATATAAACTTACAGTAATGTGTTTTTATATTTTATCCTAATCCAGATGTGATATAATCAGTTTTACAGAAAATAAAACACACTGTATGATGTTTCAAATTGCACTGATTATTAAACACATTCCCCAAACTGCGTCAGTTTCTTTGAAAGAAAAAACATCTTTATGCTTTTTGCACAGAACTAGGATAATATGCTGATTCAGGGTACAGAGGCAGATGACTGCAAATGCATCAAACACACACATTTCTGAATAATCAGCTGGTCCTTTGTGAACTTCTAATTCATAACCCTGTTCCTGATATCTTGCAGTGACGCTCATTGCTTGGTTACATCAGCCTCTGTGAATAGAAACTGGCTGTTTGTGGTGAAAGGAGCTCTGATTTCAGCACAGAGTTTAACAACATCTCAAATTACCACAAAGCAAAGTTGTGTGTATTGTTACTGCTGTCTCGTCTTGACCTTGTTCAGTTTGTGGTGTATACATAGAACATAAAAGCTCCATTTTAGTGCTCAAGAGGATGTGGTCTCAATTACTGACCTGACAACATAACTGTATTAACAGTGGCACGCCCACATTTGAAAATAAACTTGAATTTAGCTCTAAAATGTGTAATTTCTGCATAGTCTACACCCTAAACTGGTGTTAATGCAAACTTTCCTCTGCAGGTAGCATCACACAGTACTGCAATCAGAATGGGTCCCATCACACAACCATTGTTTATTTTTATACTTATATTTAACTTTTCAACATTTCTGTATTTTAGCTATTAAACATGCAGCTTGTTGTTCCTTGGAGCATTAACATATTTCATAAGTGACACTTCATTTCCTTAGCATAACAATTGTGTGCTTCTATGGCGGCTCTCTTTACAGGGTGATATATCATCTGGTGTGAACCAGGTCAGCGGCTATAATGGCAAAACAGCAGCCAGGCGGCAGAGGAGGAAATGGCAGCAAGAGGTATGAAACAGACGAGCTTTGAATTAGCACAGGGACATACATTGGGAGAACTTAAATGTGCATCAGCCGCTTTCACACAAAGTACTTTGCCGTACTTACTTCCCAGTACTTAGTCCCACCAAACTCTTTAGTCCCGGAACTGTCCTAGTAAATCGCGTTCACACCGGAATAAGTCCCTGAGGGAGGACTACGCAAATTAAGCCGCTGACGTCACTTCTTCTTCTTCTGCTTTGGGTTTACTGGCAGGCCGCAAACAACTTCACGGCGTATACTGCCGCCCGAAGTCCCGGGTAAATCGCCAGAAGCGCCGACACCTCCTTATCACTCCACCGCTTCCACATTTGATTTTGTCTTGTTGCCATAAGTTAGTCTCTCTCCGTTGGTGCGCGGGGCTAATGCTAATAACGCTAATGCGAGCAAATAAAATGGCAGCTTCACAAAACTTTTCAGAGTTTTGCCGGGCCTGGTTTGCAATTCGCCAATCAGAAATTGGAACCTTTGAAAAGGTTCGCAAAAACTAGGTTCTAATTCCAGATATTTTTGGTGTGAACGCAAAATCCCAAGAACTATTGGAACTATTCCTGGTAAAAGTACTCCGGTGTGAAAGCGCCTACTGTCTTTGTATTACACACAAAACCTCTACCAGAGATTTTACTTTTTAGTAAATGCAGACTTGTATTTGGCACTTCCTGTATCCTGGAATAATATATTTGAGTTCAGTTTTACTTCTACCAAATTGGAGTTAAATTCCCATTTGTTGTATTAAAAATGACCAGAGCTGTGCACTGGGTTAGCAGAAATGAGGATTTGAATCTGGAGTTTGACTTTATTGCTCCGAGATTTGATGTACTAGATTTTATGAATTTAAGGCCTAAGGGCAAAAAAGTCTCAAGTTTTTACTTTCTTGTATTTTACATTATTAGGACACATTTTAAGGTTATAATGTTATTTTAAACATAAAAGCTTATTGATAATGATATTTTGTTATATCATATACCCACAATATATATACACTAACAAAAAAAAGAAAAATGTGTGCTAATACTTGTTTATTTTTAGGTAGTCTTTCTACAAAATAGTAGTTCTACTATTACTTCTTCCCGACTGAGGAAGGCTGTGGCTTGTATCCTGTAACAGCTCCGACTATAACTCAAAACAAAACAAGCTCTGCTCTGGTCGGAGCAACAGATTAACACTCAGCTTGTGTTCTCCGTACAGTCCTGCTGATAGAACATCACATCACTTCACTTCCTCTGTCTCAGAAGCTATCAGCACCTCGCTGCTGCTAGCTGCTAGACAAAATACCCCAGAAGGCCCAATCATAACAGAGAGCCATTCGGTCAAGACCTGAGCAATAAAAGAGCGACAGAGGGTTGTATTTTTCTTCCAAACAGAATTCCCACCTCGTATTTCGTGTTTCCGCGTCTGCGACTCCTCAACACCGCAGACCCTCCGGCAGATTTGAAGGCTCTGACCATTAATCACGCAGCCAGGAGCGGAGGTGAGCGAGCAGGAGAGCAGGTGACCCTCCCTCACCCCCCTCCTGACCCCATCACCCCCCAAACACCAGCCACGGTACGTCAATAAATTCACAGCAGGACTTTGACAGCGTGTGTTTGTCGTCCTTCCTCTCACTTCCTGCCTGATGTCGTCGCCGCGGCCACGAGAGGTGTCATTAATAAAGAACAACAATGGGAATGACAGGACATGTGTGAGAAAGAAAGAAAGTAAGAGAGAGTAAGCTGTGTTTCCATTTAACTGCAAAGCAAATTCTTAAAATGGTACAAGAAAATAAAAGTTTCGATCAAAGGATTTGGAGCAAATGAATATGGCTACAACATAGTTTTGTCTGTAGTTGGTGCTAAAAGTTTGCAGAGTAATCAGCAAGTAAACAGAGTAGAGTAAAAAGATGTTGTTAACCAAAACAAAGGGTTGGCTTGGGCAGATGACCCCCGGAAATAAAAGCATTTTCATTCTGTTTTAAGAGATTGAGAAGAATTCACAAATATCTGAGAATGAATTGTGGTAAGTCCAAACAAAGACTGCTTAACATTAATATTGAAGTACATTGTAAGTTTCATTTTAAGTAATGTCTGGCAACTGTTTATCAACGAGAAATAAATAAAAATCTGAAAGTGTTAGTTTTGGTTTATTTCCTGTCCCTTCAGCGTCTCACAACCCACTTATTGTGATCTCTTGTCATTAGATATCACAGAAGTTTATATTAATGTAAGTGAAGTGTCCGGATATATACAGTGATTGAATAACTATGTGGTTCACTGCCTGCTCTTCAAGATCTAGACTCATCCATAAGAGGAGCTACTGGGGCTCGAACTGGATAGAAGCATTGTATGTTACTCAGGAATTCTTCTCATGCAGTGTTATGTTCACTTACTTCATTAACAGCATGGAAACCTATATTTTAAAGGCATATATAACAAAGGAACAAGGTCATGGACTCTGTATTTCATGACAGCAAGATGCTTCAGGTTTCAGTTGTTGCCCTCAAGATACGATTCAGACCACAGTTCTCCTACTTAATACAATACAGTTGTTCACAAATGGCAAGTTGCTTGACCTTGTTTTTGGCCAATCCCAGAGGACATACTTTCCTATAAAGAACAACCCAAAGACTTTTGAACAGACTGGGAAGGTCTACCAGCCTTCAGCGGCAGTCAACATTTCAGTAGAGGGATTAACAAATCCAAGGCAAATCTAGAGAAGAATAATGAAGATTCTTTTACTTTTACTCTCCATTATAGGCAGAAGCAGTCAGCTATCGGTAGGTGAGTGCGGGACAGAAGCAAGACTGCCACACATCACTGACATCGCAGTGCAGTGCGGCACTTCATCCATTGACCTGGCGATTGAAATCTGCCCCGTCCTGTACACTGGATACAACGAGACTCTTCTGATCCTGAACCAGATGTTGGACACGGTCTGCAGAGCAACCCTAGATGATTCTGTGACTCCACCTGTGGCCCGCTTCAGCTTCCCTATAAATATGACCCATGCTTGTGGAAGCATATTCAAGACTACCAGTGCTAAAGGGACCGGTGTATTCTCCGACTTCTCCAACATCCAGACGGTCAACATCAGCGGTGTGGTTCACAGCGCCGATCCAACAAATGGCATGATCACGTACAACGCTGAGCTAAAGTACTTCTACTCCTGCGTCTATCCATTAGAATACCTGATCAATGAAACCCAGATAGATGTGTCGGCCTCCTCCATTGCAATCAAAGACAACAATGGGAATTTCATCAGCACATTGAGCATGGAGCTGTTCAGCGATACCAATTTTACTCAACCGTTGGTCATGCCTGAGCTGGGGCTTGAACTGCGGACCAGTGTGTTTGTCGAAGTCAAAGCGACCAACTTGACAGGGCAATACCACGTCCTGCTGGACCAGTGCTATGCCTCTATCTCCCACCTGCCTTCAAACTCCAGCATATTATTCAACCTGTTTGTCCCCTGTTCAAAGGATAAGTTCACCACCATGATGGAGAACGGGGAAAGCCAGAGTTCCCGGTTTCGCTTCCCAGCCTTCCGCTTCATCAAGCAACAGAACGAGACAGTGTCCACCTACTACCTCCACTGCATCATCCGGCTGTGTGAAAAAAGCGCTTGCAGCACCTTCTTGCAGTGCAACAACAGAAGGAAGAGGAACACCCTGGATACAGCTGAACCGGGTATAACTAAGTCTTACACCATCTCTTCTTCGGAGATCATTACCAAAGGTGACAGCAACGAGTCCAAAGACAAGCCCCTTATCGCTAAAGAAGAACAAGACGAGTCTGCGGTTGGGCTTGGTGCGGCTGTTGGTGTCCTTGCCTTTGCTTGCCTTATTAGCCTTTGTGTTGCAGCTGTGTTTTACAAAAGGCTCAAGAACTAGGAAGGCATTATTAGCTGAAATTCACAATGGTGCCCAAGGGCCTATGGGTCAATCATGTGTTACTATAGCTCGAATTGTATATCAGTCTTGAATAGTTGGGAGGATGAACCATCTTTAGAGCATGTATTAGGTCTTGTTAGTGTTTAAAATAAATATAGAAAAAGTAATAGGCATTGGTGTGTTTGCATTTTATAAGCTTCAGGAAAAAAATGAATAGTAAACAATTTGGGATAAATGGTTTGTGGAGGGAAAAGTCTGATGTGTCTTACTGTATATGTGGAGTGTTAGGAGTTTAATGTCTTTTAAAAAATAAGTCAAAATGCCTTTCAATGTATTATGTCTCTGATTTTGTTATAATTTCTCTCATTTGCTCTTGAGCTTCAAACTCTAGCTGGTGCTAGATTGCCTGGTACCATTTCAGGAAAGTGACTGTATAGAATAACTATTTTCCATGTTTTTTTAAACATTTCTGAATTGTCTTTATTACTCTGCACCTAATTAGTATCAAATAAGCTAGTAACAATAAAAGAGTTAAGCGTCTTTGTTATTCATTAATGAAATGAACAATATGCCAATATAACCAGATTTAAATTTAAGTCGCTTTTATCCAAAGCGACTTACATACTCAATACTGTGGACAATCCCCCCAGGAGCAATTTGGGGTGAAGTGTCTCAGGGACACAACAACATGCTGACTGCAGTGGGGTTTGAACCTGTGCTCCCCTGATCCGAACACCAACGAACAACCCACTGCACCACACACCTCCTAAATGTTTTTCATTGTTTATTATAAACTGTCGCTAAATTATATTTAAACATCTTTCAAATGGAAAACAGTCAAGAAAACCTGAATATTTGTTACTGCTATCAAAACTAATATGTCCACAGATGACAAAGAAGTAATAGTTTGAGCCACTTCTAGGGCTGGATTTATTAGAGAAAATAGGGTTGTAACAAACTTTGTATTTCTTTAAAGGTTTATAGAACAATAGTTAGTGGTGTATATGACAAAACAAAAGCTCTCCGGATTGTATTCCCTCCTCAAACACTTGTGTGAGATCTCCAGAGAGTTCCCAGTTGGCCCCAGGTCCCGTAGGACCAGTGTAAATGTAAGAGGAGGAAGTTGCCTGCCTCTCTGGATGCACATGGCCGTATATCTCTGACCCCACTGGGCCACAAATGCCCCACACCCCTCCGATGTGCACCGGAGGTGAAGGTTGATGAATGGGGAGAAGACGCTGAGAATCCTCATGAGGGTTTTTTCACCAGCAAACTTTTCTATTTGGGGCATCTTTTAATCTTGCTGTAGTACAAAACAGAAAGGTAGTTTCAAGCATTTGGTTATTTTGAATAACAGAACAATTTACAAACATTCTAAATGTTCTTGTACTTGAAAGCCACCATTGGTCCCTGCTCATTACTATAAAGAAAACGAATATTTGTTCAAGCAATCTCTAGTCAAGGAAGATATGATTTATATAATGTATCAATCTAAAAAGGTATGATATTCATGAGGAAATAAACAATGAGATCAACAATGAATAGGCTAAATCATGCATACAAATTCCCATCATTAATCTTAATGAGATGTCTGTTGTCCTATACATCTTTTTTTCCATGTAAAAATACTCCAAGAATTGTTAAAATATTACAAATCTAAACACGGTTCATACGCTGCCTGATACTTTGAAAGAGTTGTAAATAACTAGTCACTACTGTGTGTCTTTACAGCAGGAAAATGTGTGTGTGAGATGGAAAATAGAGTTTCAGAAGAAACATTTGGCATTGTCGAGCAGACCTCACTGTAAGCCAACCCGCACATATGGGTCACTTTCACACACACCACATGGAGAAGGTTTTGCACGGGTCTCATACTACACTCAAAACCTGATCAGATCATTATTTGCTGTAGAGACGGGCGAATCTGCAACTGAACCGCTTCCCAGAGTCATGCAGGATTTGATCTATGGCAGCCCAGCATCCAGCGGGGTTTGGCGAGGAAATGATAAGAGCTGAGGAAGAAAGAAGGAGAGAGAGGCGGTAGGAAGGAGGCCCATTTTTTGATTGCTCTCCTGTGTATGAGCATTATATTTTCTATGAGATGTATTCTCTGGGGCTTTCAGCAGGAGAGTTCAGTTTACTGGGAAGTCTATTTGTCTGCCCGACTGTCCCTGACTGCAGCTGGCATGTGCATGCTTGTATGGAGCAGATTGGATTTCATTTATGCACAAATTGGAACTTCGGACCAATCTTTCGCAGGCAGAGATTTTTTGGAGGCAGAAAATCTCATTGGCTGAGTTAAACCTCAAAGAACTTGAGATGTTCTGGCTGAGTTAACCTAAACTGTATCAAACGGGTTGAAACAAAGCACAACACTAGAAAATAAAGTCAGAATATAGCCATCCTGGGGTGTATAGGTTTGCCAGTTTAACAGGCTGACCTACGAATAAAAAAAACTAAAATAACGGTGAGGAAATTAATCAGAGTCCAGTAGAATTACTCTCGCCCTCTGCATGTTACACTTTCATCTTTGCTTAACTAACCCTCCTGTTGTCTTCGGGTCAAATCTGACCGATGTACTACTTTCATCAATCGTAACTTTTTTGTTTTACATTCGATTGCATTAAGGCTTTATGATATGCTTCACAGTAGACATTTGAACATATAAAATTGCTGATCACCACTTTCATTGAATTTTGGATGATTTAGTCAACTTTGTAACACCATGGTGTTTCCGGTCAAAAATGACTGCCATAAAGAAAAGGAATTAGTAACCATCCGGATGAGATAAAACACACACACACACACACACACACACACACACACACACACACACACACACACACACACACACACACACACACACACACACACACACACTAGATGTGTTCCCCCCCTCTTATGTACCCAATCCCCCCATGTGAATCACACCTGGCACACACACACACACACACACACACACACCCACACACACACCACACACACACACACACACACACACACACACACACACACACACACACCACACACACACACACACACACACACACACACACAGAACAATTTGACACATTTCCTGCTCGTATGTGCCCATCCCCCCACATGGATCACACCTGGCACACGCAATACATGTTCAGTGTCTATTCTTTGTATATTTACTGCAGATGTTCATGTATACCAGTAGTCTGATACAATATGTACAGTTTGAAAGGGTGTTAAATGAATTGGTGATGATTAATGTTTTTTGTGTTAAGGTAATAGCAGTTAAAACAGGACCGGTCAAATTTGACTGCGAACACCAAGGTAAGGGGGGGGGGAACAAAGACAATACAAGGGTTACAGTAACTGTGCTTTTTCAGTAATAGGGAGGGCAAGGAATTAAAATGTTAAATAAACTACTGTTATTAAAGCAACTTTAATGGTGGTTTCTTTGGCATGTTGAAAGGTCGGCTTATTTTCTGTGAGACAGAAAGTTGGACGGAAAGATAAAAAATAACTTTTCTCAACAATAATATGAGCAGCTATATTTTGACATCTTTAACTAAAATGACAAGTCAAAATCATAGACTGTATATACAGTATAAAGGTCAAAATGTCTTTATAAAAAGGCACAGAATGTATGTTGTGAGTAACTCCAAATAACCGTATGTATATGTGCTTCTAGCTGTCGATGTACCCACCTGTACGGCGTGATATCATCAGGTCTTTAGCCAGAGTTTATTGAGGACCAGCTGGTCAGTGAATAGCTTAATACATGTTGCGTAGAGGATACATATACTGGGAGGTCTAAAATGTGATTCAGTGTGACATTAATTCAAATTGTATTGGATTCAGTAAACTGATAGGATTCATTGTGCCTCATGAAAAACAGGTTCATGTATGTGCTGTATGCACACTAGGTATCTCTTAGTCACAGAGAATTTGAGAAAGAATAAACCACATGAGATATAAAATAAAATGCTATAATAAAAGTCAGTAATGAAATAAGAAACCACCTGGCTTTGCGTTTCAGTGCAAATGCTTTATATCAGCGTTAGATATCCTGTGCTGATATGATAACAGCGAGCGGCCTTGAGCAGCGGCAGTGAGACCATGGCGCAGCATGCTAAACGTATTACCTGAGTTTACGACTAAACAGCGGGAGGCAGGCAGACTGGAAGACAGAGGAAACAGGAGGAGGAAAACTTGCTGTGAAGAAGAGTGTGTGCATGTGTGATTTATTTTGTATGAAAACGTGTGTGTCTAAAATCCGAAAAATAACCTGTTGTGTTGGATAAATTACACTTTTAAAATGTTACATTTTGACATGTTCCTGTTTACCTTTTAAGATCTGATTGACATAACGAATACAACGAGATGTGGAAGAAGAGAATATAGATACTTCTGGTTTATTAAGCTGACTTTATCCTCTATGTTGCTTTAGTTCACTCTGCTCTTAGATAATGAACCTTCCTCACTGGGTGCCTATTGGTTGGAGTTGGGAAAGCATATACACAGGCGTTCAGTTTCAGCTCCATAAATCTGAGGTTTCCTGCAGAGAGAGATGAAACTGCCTCCTATAGAGCTAGCATGGGCAGACAGAGGGAGCCTCGTATATCAAATCAGCAGCACATGGACTCCTGCCGTTCAGGTTCAAGAGATGGACAACCTTACAACTCTATCTCTCCATGTTCATGTGTTTCTGCTGCTCCATGAGTTTCCAAATGGACTTCCTGTCCCTCTGGCTTTCAGTCCAAGGAAGTGTACTTTATTGAAATCAATGAAAGGAACAGTATTGTTTGTTTTTTACTGGCTTGGCTTAAAGCTTGATCCACCAGTTAGCTCCAGATCTAATACTAGTGGCTGAATGAAACTCGGTCCAGACAAGTATGTTCACCAGCCACTTAATCCCAGTGAATTATATGATAACTTTACTTTTCTCTAGTTCCAACATCAAACCGCAGTTTGGCATATCCTATAAAATATTTTGACTACTATGGATTTCCATGAAATATTTTACAGACTTTGATAAATAAAGACAATGTTTCCTGATGACTTTGGTAATCTGCTGACCTTTCCTCTAGTACCGAAGAAGAGTCACCCATGTGGGTCAAATATCTCAACAATTATTGAATGCATTCCCCTTAAATGTGTTACCAACGTTCATCATGTCCCTCCTAAGCCGAATTTCAACAACGTTGGTGATTCACTGTCTTTTCATCAAGTGGATCATCCAGTCATTATTTATACTTGTCCAATACTGTTGTCCAGTACTGTGTATTACCAAATATCTGTAAAGTCTAAAGACAATCGATTTAGCCCCAACCAATCTAAGTGCCAACTTACAGTACCTCACCCAAACCCTAAAACTAGCCCTTAACCTACCCGTAACCATAGCTGGAGACGCGTAATGCAGTTTAAGAATGGAAAAAATAGAAACAAATGTACAGTATACTGTCTGAAGGATACACACACTATAGTAGGAGTATATAAAGGGCTATACACTAAGGGAAATACAGAATATACATGCAGCATCAAACCCACAAGGCACTGATTGAGCCAAACTGTCTGTCAACATGCCAATTCATCAAGTGTCTCAGTTAGGCGGTGGACTCTTAGAAACGTGACCTTCCAAACAGGAAAGAGAATAATGGTTTGGTTAATAGTTTAGATATGGTATCATGTGTACTGCATTTCAATCTAAAAAGAGGTCTTCATTATTTTTGATTATTAAAAGGAAATGGGAAACATTTCAACATGAAATGATGCTGACCCCGACTTTGATTGTGAATCAAACAGAGAGTAGTGGGGGGAATCAGGTCTGGGGTCGGAAATGTCATTATGGGGATTTTCGGGAAAGGCATTGTGGGTGATTGTATGGCTGTGTGTGTGTGCTACAGTTACCTTCACTTCTGAACGGCTTTGTTGCAAGATGTTTGATTTTTTTTTTTGAAGATCGATTGATTGGCCTCTAATATCTTTCATTTCTTTAAAACAGTAAATGAGAAGTACATTTTAACCTGTGAGAAATCTACATTCAAACTGAAGTGAAAAAGGAGACAATACAAAACCTACATTTAGCTTTGTGTACTGATTAATCCGAACACAAAGCGACTCCTGTCAGCACACACCTTGCGCAGCACAGATATCTGTATGTTGGAGAACGGATGTGTCAGAGCTGCGGGTGGAGAAGTGTGAGCGGAGAGAGACGTGGTGAGTGAGGACTCCATGTTTATTCCTCCATGGGGAGAGGGCTGTCATTGCTGAATTCCTGTGAATGAAGTATGACAGCCAATTCCTGCGAGCCGGATAATTCACCGTTATAGGTCCGATGTATCCTACGTGGATGTGACACTTCCACAATAGTGTCTGGAATTCACACGAGGCCCCGGCCACACGGACGCCTGCGGAGCCACTAATATGGCAGTTTTAAAAGAGAGACAATCGGCAGCAGAAAGACAGAGAGGCTGCGGAGGTGTCGAGTTATTTAGACGCATAATCTGAGGTGTAACAATAGCAGAGATCCTCTCACTGGGGGGCTTTCAATAACTAATTAAAACTGATGAAAACAAAATAGGTATTGGTATTGGTATTAGTTCTCAATCGCCTTACATAAAGTATATGAAGGTTAGGAAATGTTAAGAAGAATCCATTTCGTAAAAAAGCTTGAGAACAGGTAAATGAACCTAATCAGATATATGTATTTTCTGTTATGATAAGGTGGAAATGCATCATATATGAACATGTTTTCATTGTAGCCCGTGCCTCTGTATGAATGTGTATTAACGGCTGAATGCTGACTTATAAAGTGCTCTGGGGAGTTGTAAAATGCAGTCCCTTTATCATTACTAGTATTTACTGATATATTTCTGCATCAAAATTCATAATTCAATGCTATTATAGTAAACTCTGCTAGAATTGAATGGTACTTGTGTTGACTTGCATACTTCTCTGGTCACTCGCCTAAATCAAAGCAGTTGAAATAAAAATGTAAAGTCTGTCGTGAATTTTATAAAAACATGGTCGGACATGAGAACCTCTTGTGGTCCTTACTCTCCTGAAAACACCCCTAAAGACTTAAAATACTTAAAGGTCCCATGTCATGCTTTTCTGGTTATTACCCGTCCCCTTGTGTGTTATGAAGGTTTGTCTGCATGTAAACGGTCTGCAGAGTCACAAACCCTCAAAGTGCACCCTGTAGCGAGTAAAACTCAACACAGAAAATACCTGTCTATGCTGCCCCAGAACGCCTCGTTGCAGATTTCTCATTTTTCATTTGGACCAATCCGTGGAGCTCCTCACACACCAGTACCTTTAGCGTAAATGTTCAACCAACAGGGAGTCCCATTGACTTGCATAGAGCTCCCTGAACGCTGGTAATAGACGAGTTGGGATGGCGGAGAAATGCTCTCTGCAGACCCATTCTCACAGCGTTTATAAACCTTTTTCTTTCTCAATATCAAGCCACACTTATTGTTTTGACTTCGGCTGTGAGTGTTTGTTTGTGCTCAGGATGAGTTTCGCGCTGTCCCGCTGTATCGCAGACTCGGACACCACACCAGTAAGCCAGCTCACTGAGCAGCGAGCCTCGCAACGTCCCGACCAATCAGAGCACACTGGGCTCACAGGGAGGGGGGCGGCAGGAGCTCCAACAAGCCGTTTAGGACAGAGAGTGAATACACATACTTCACAGAGATGCTGTTTGAGAAACCAATGTGAGTTTGGAAAATTGCACAATATAAATATATTTTCGTAGACCTCAACAATGGAATCATGATCAGTAGAAATGGCCATGACATGGGACCTTTAATGACTTTTCAATTTTCCCATTAACTGAACCAGCTAATATATTTTTCAGGTAAAGCCAAATTAAATTGTATGTTAATGGTTAAAATCCACATTGTGACACAAATGACCAGTGAAGGGCTGAATTATGTTTGAATCAGTTATCACAAAGAACAAACATTACAGTCGGGGAGACTTCCTGCCATGATGACAGCCTGCTCGACACTTCCTCCTTATATACAGTCTGCTGACAGCCAAGGTCGACTCAAAGTCAATCTGCAGCCTTTGTGAGACCTAAACAAACACCATTTCACACTAAAGGCGTGTTATTGTTGTTGTAACACATCACACTAACTGTCTTTGGTTCTGCTGTATGTGGAAATAAATATGTCTGAAATAAAATATTCACTCAATGCTAACTTTTTTGCCGAGTTTTTCAAAAACGAGTTTTGCTTTCTGTCTTTGATGCCCTTTACAATAAAAAAATGAATGAGAATTTGGCGTCAGAACTATTTTGTTATGTTAATAATTGTGATAGTAGCGTCAGAGCTTAAATCCTCCATATTACCTACCCTTAAGAGTGCATAAACCTATGACTTAAAATAAAAGGTGTAAATGTGGTTATCTTATTAGCATCATATAAAAAAAGTATTTAGTAGTAATAAAGTCTTTTGAAAGATGTTTCCTTTGTGAATTCTGATGGGATTCCCTTCTGTGTCTCATTGAAATGACATCATTGAATAATCTGCTACTGATAACATTTAATTCATGTAGTTATCATGTCCCAAGGAACTGCCTGAGGCTTGGGTAAGTTTCCTGCCTGCTCGGGCTTTGTTATATATCCAGAAAGACGGATTCCCTCAACCCACTTAGATGTTCCATATCAGATATCTCTGTTGGGTTCCTCTGGCCCAGAGGCTGAACTCCTCCATCCTCCAGCCCCCTCCTGGAGGCCAACCCGGGGGTTTTAGCGTCCCCGCTCCACAGCTCTCAGTTCTCCTGAGTGACTGTAAACCTGCTCAAGTTTTCACCTGCTGCGGCCATGAAACCCAAACTGGCTGTAAAGCTAAACAAAAAAAACAAAGAAAAAGGATTTTGCCTACGTTTCTCTCTGTTTGGAAAGCAGATTAGTAGCAGGTTATGAGTGATGTATTGTACACACTCCAGAAGCCCTTCCTCTGCGCTGTGCTCATGTGATGGAGGCCCTTTAGACAGGAAGTGGGGGCGGAGAGCTGGACTTCAGTGCTGCGGAGGAAAAATGAGCATGTTTCCTGTAATCTTCCTACCTCGGGATATCTATCAGTGTTATACGGTTTTACGAGTGTGCAGGATAGAGCTGTACTCTATGAAAGTTATTTAAAAGGTCCCAGCTCCCACACACACACACACACCCCTCCATCCCTGGCATGTCGGACCTGCAGTGGAGCGTGTAATTGTAACACCATGTCCAAGGCTGGAGAGAACTCACAGGCCAAATTGTCCATGTCATCGCCCGCTCCTGGCTGTGAAATACTGGATCTGACATCATCCCCGTCATGGGGGGGCGAGAAGGGACTGGGAGAGGGGTGGTAGTCGAGTTGGGGGGAAACAACAAGATGGAGGGGTGAAACTGTGAGGAATGTCGTATCTGTGGAAGTCGTTACGAAGGATTCCCCAGGTAGACATCTAAAATTATTACCTGGTTCCTTTTAAATGTTGTTTCCGCTCTCTCTCTTTTTTCCGTCTTCCCACTACTCACTTCCCTCCATCGTCCTCTTCTTTCATTTGTCACTAACTGATTCTTCAGGTTTTTTTTTAAACACATCTGGATCATCGTGTCAAGCATCTGGGAGAGGAGTGAATAAAGTCATTTGCACCAACAAGTGCTGTGTTTTTATTTTATTTGATATACTTGGTCTTTTTGTTCCATTTATACACATTATTTGATCTCTAAATTGCATTATGGTATTAATAATGGACTCAGAGCCTTTAGATCCTGACTTTGTTTTTGTTTGTTTTTTGTTTTTGTCCTGTCGCAGTCCATTTTTTGTTTCGTTTTATTCATTTATTTTTTGTTTTGTCTCTGTTTTTTATCCTGTCGGACACAAATCACACTGTTGTCATCCTAACTTGTTTGCCAACTGCTATTGTGTTGTCTGTCTGGCTATTTGTTGATAAAAAAAAGAAAAAAAAAAAGTTTAAAAAAAAAAGTCATTTGCACTTCACCAGGTCGCTTCAACTTCCTGTTGTCAGGCACCTTTGTCCAAAATGCATATCATGTGCAACAAATTGAATCACACCCCATCAAATGAGAAAAAAGCCTCTTGTGGTATTGGAACATGGAATAATTGAAACAGCAACAAACAAAATAAAAATTTACAATTTTCAAAAGTGACATGATTTTTCATTCAATGAATTGCCAGTTCTGCTCTATCTCTAGAAGAACTGTGGTGAAGGTCATTAGCCCTCAATGCTGTTCTTGTTGTGCTGACCATTGCTTCATTAACGTTTTTGTTGATGCAGAAGAAAAGCCTGCTGGACTGGACATCTGTCACTTTCTGATCAAACAATTACACCAGATTATTGATATTAACTTTTGTTTGGATGGTAGTTAAAATACCAACATGTATCTTTGTCTCTCTTAAACCAGAGTTAAAGATTCAAGAACTTTGATATGTGAATGTGGCGAACAAATTTGCGGTAAAAATATTTTTGACAAAGGTGGTTAAGTTTCATGGTTTGCTCTCTTCGACTAAATTGGGGCAGAAGGTTTGGAGACAAAAACAAACTTGCTACACTGTAAAACTTAATAAGTTGTGGTAACTTAGAAAAAGTATGCAAACTCGTTGCCTCACAATAAGTAAGTTAACTTAACTTAGAATGGTGAGTATGAACAACTTGTGTATTCTAAGTGTGCTTCAATTAATTTTGAGAAGTACAGCTGACACAAACCTTTTAAGTTATGTAAACTAAGTTATGTAAACGTATGTAAACTAAGTTATGTAAACTTATGTAAACTAAGTTATGTAAACTTATGTAAACTAAGTTATGTAAACTTATGTAAACTAAGTTATGTAAACTTAAAAGGCATGCTTTGCATTAACCTATTTTTTTTTATTTGTGTGAACTCAATGAATAAATTAAACCCTACTTAAATATACAAATCACGAGAACTTAACCCTTTTAAATTCTACTAACTCATAATTTCTAAGGTTTACTATTAAATTAAACAAACTAATTCCTGCTAACTAAGATAATTGTACTACACAACAAATCTCTAAACATGTTGTGTAAACTCCAACAATCTCCAAAAATAATGCATTAAAAACACAAATTGATTCAATTGCAATATAACATTTATTTTCAAGTGCCAACAAACAGTGCTTTTTAAGTACTCAAAACGCTTATCTTAATAAAAACAGCAGTGCACAACACACCAATTGTAAAAAATAATATATATATAATGACCACTATGAAGAAGAGTACATTGTACTTTGCTCTCAACAATTGACAGAGTGATAACAGTTTCCCCAGAGTAACAAACTTTTGTCATAACATTTAACGGTGCAACTTTTTTAAGTGCCAAGTTCTATCTGATAGTTGATGACTATCTTGACTAAGGTCTAATCCAGTAGAGCGTTTCTCAAAGTTAATAGTTTAGGTGAGAGAGCTTTGGTTCCTAGTCCAAGCATCACTGTTTGAACGAACCTCAGAGTATTTGCCATGCATTTTGGGTGATCTAAATGCAAAGCATATAACAGGCCTGTGGAACGTTTTTGATCTTTTCCATGACAATACCTCCCTCAAGCACAATGTCAGTGGAGATGGGCTCGAGTTGCATTGAGCTTGGACCCTCCTGAGGACTGTCTTCGCTGAGAACAGTCAGCACACCAACAGTGACGGATGATAGGGCCTCATCTCTCGTTGTATCCTGCACGTTATTTAGACTATCATCGCTACCTATTAGAGTTGGTCTTCCTATGAAAACATTCATGTTGCATTTGCATTAAAGTCTTTGCTAAAAAATGTAGCTGAAGTACACACTCAAACTGCGTTGTAACATTATATCCAAAAAAGGTTCTGTAAATGTGGTATGAGGAAACTAATGCTATGGATGCAAATACAGCTAGGAACGTGCATTTATTTTACACCTCATTTCTAATCTAGACTCCTGGTCATGGAATTTAGTGTACAGTATTTTGAACACACCAAATTAAATCTTTTGGTTGCAAGTTTGTGTAAATAGGGGATATGACTTTTCAATAAATGCAAACCAAACAGTTTTTTTGTGTTCAAGTACTTACAAAGCATGTCTTGAAGAAATCCTTGGAGTCGTCGCCAAGAACAATCGGAATGCCTTTGAGGACAACAGAGCGCTGTTCAGTCACGTCCGGTGTCTAATGATAGAGATAAAGAAGATAAAGGTTAAATGACAAACTCACAAGATGAAACATTTTGGCCTTTTCCATCTTTTTGAGGGGTTGTTTTAATTATTTTAGAAGGCTTTTGAAGTAGTACCATATCGTCATCAATGTATGTGACAAAAAGTTGCTAAGTTATATTACTTACCGGCCAGTTGATGCTCTGCAGTTTCTGTCCCACCGATCCTTTTTTTGACTTGAACAGTTGGATGAAACGTGGGGTGTGCTGGCCCAGAGCCTCAAAGAAGTCTGCCTCGAGGTTCCGACTGGTAATCCGATTAAATTCGGCAAATACCTGAAAAAGTAGAGAAGGGGGTGGGGTAGGAGATGGAAAGCCAGCACATTAGGAAGACATTAGTTTAAATCATAACAATTGTGCAAGCAGGCAACCACTATGGCTTAGATAGAAAGGCAGGGTACACGTCTAGCCCACAACAATATAATATTGTATGCTGAGATTTCAGGCCTCTATAATTAATATAATATTGTTTTGATTTATTGCTGCAACGTTTTGTTTACTAATTGATTAGTCGATCAAAAAATTAGAACAATAATATTTGCCAAATGTTATGATAATGAAAAATGAGCAGAACTTACAGGTCCACTGCTTCGAAGGTTTTCGATCTGCTTGGCAAATCTGAAAATCAAGAACGACAAACCAATAAAAATAATCAAACATCACATATACAGCAATTTAGAAACGACAGTGTTGTATTTACCTGATTTAGAATGCAAAACGTGTATTATGAAATAAGTGAAAGTGAGAAGAGGACTAAATTGCATCCATGCTATTGTTGTGATCAAATTCTAGTGATGTTAAAGGGCCCATGTCATGGCCATTTCCACAGATCATAATTCCATTGTTGAGGTCTACTAGAATAGATTTATATTGTGCAATGTTCCAAACTCACATTGGTTTCTCATACAGCATCTCTAAACTACGTGTATTCACTGAATTTCACTCTGTCCTAAACGCCTTGTTGGAGCTCCCCCCCCCTCCCTGTGAGCCCAGTGTGCCCTGATTGGTCGGGACGTTGAGAAGCTCCCAGCTGCAGTCTGAGCTGCAGTGTGCGCTACGTGGTGGTGTGGTTTTCTGATTGGCGATACACACCTAAACACAGCCAAACTCATCCTGAGCACACACAAACACTCACAGCCGAAGTAAAAACAATAAGTGTGGCTTGATATTGAGAAAGAAAAAGGTTGATAAACGCTGTGAGATTCCAACTCGTCTGTCAGCGCTCACGGAGCTCTATGCACGTCAAGGCTCTGGGTGGGGCAACTGGGTGTTCACACGTCTTAACGGCCAGGAAGAAAAAATTGGAAAATTAGAAATCTCCAACGAGGCGTTTTGGGGAGGTAGTTTTACTCGCTACAGGGTGTACTTTAAGGGTTTGTGACTCTGCAGACCGTTTACATGCAGAAAAATCTTCATAACACACAAGGGGACGGGTAAGAACCGGAAAAGCATGACATGGGACCTTTAACATAAAGCTCTTACGCCGCTGCTCATAGAAAAAATACAAACGATCAGAGGAATTGTGTAGTGTGTAAAAATACCTTTTACTGCTGTGATCATGGAATGTGTGGAGTTGCCACCATCTGTTAAAGCCTGAATGGGGAAGAATAAAACATTTGAAAGCAGATATTTCTAACAAAAACATAGACATTTAATCGATTATAGCAAAGATTGCAAACATGACAAATCATCACCACATTTTTTTAATATGGCATAGCCTTTAAATCACAAAGACCTGGATATTACAACCATCAAATACATATTATTCAACTGAGTATGCCAGCCAACATCTTCACTATTATAACAGATTATGGTTACATTGAATGTAAACACTATACTCTTTTTAAATGTAGACTAATATCAGTTAGCTTTTAAACTATGCTAATTTAAATCAAGTTTCACCAAATGCACTTTAAACATATGCAGGAGTGAAACAACCATTTCAGTTGGTATCTCCATATGATTATTGTAAAATAAACTATTAAAAGGTAATAGACTACTATTACTGTGTAATACATGATTCAACTGTCACACATTGTTTGGGATTTTTTGTTTTTGTTGACAATTTCAGTTGATATATTTGAAAATTGAAATCCATGGAGAGGCGAAGTCACGCCCATCTACTTCCGGACCATGGGACCCCGGAAGCGAAAAATGTACATTGAATTCAATGGAGAGAGAACACATATCTTTTGATCCCGTTTGAATTGTGCCACGAATTACACACATGATGTTTGTCAATCTTAAACAATCATTTCCATGTCAAAAAAGTCACATTTTGTCGTAAAACTGCTGAAATATAAGACTATGAAAAATACGCGACTACAAAGACTACAAATCCCAAATCCCATTCTGGGTCGCGTAAGTGATGCTCGGTGATTTATAATAAGACTCGTAATTAAAGCGAAGAAGAAGAAGATCTCATCACTGATTTATTCCCTCCAATAAATTATAGATCGCTAAAAATAAATTCACTTTTACAAGATGCCTGTGTGCTTTGTACCAGGTTGTAGTCATAAAAGTGATCATACCACTTGCTCCTTCTATCGATTCCCGTCTGATGAAAGGACCAGGAGTCGCTGGATCAGACATATCAGGTAATATCATAATATACATGTTGTGCATGGAACATAGTCAAGTTAGCTACCTAGCTAGTAGCGACGAGTAGCGAGCACGTTAGTTAGCATTACATTACTTAGCCTTGTCATTTTTAGTAGCCTTACCATGAAGTTATTATTTTATTACATGAAGTAAACCAAAATGTTAAACAGTAACCAAACATGATGGTAAGTATTTCGTGAAACATTTGAAGAGTAGCCTACTGCGCCCTCCACCGGGTGCTAAGGAAGCAGTTCAGGGAGAGTCGAAGGCAGGCATGGAGCTTTGCATGACATTCTTCTGGACGTGTTTCATTGTGATGATAGTGAGGGTGAGTCAATCTGTTTGTTGGAAAGACAGTCGTTGTGTGCTTATTGAGAGAAAATTGTTAGAAGAGATAATTATTCAAAGTGTTGTTACTTTAAAGTGTTGTTACTGATCTTTTTCTCTTTTATTTTCTTTACCTCACCTGTAACTGCTGAGACGTTGAGGAACATGCACACTGACCTGCTCTGGCAACCTGATTTCCACTGTACGTAATAGTATTTGGTTATGGTATATTATTTATATACATCAAAGGCACAATGCACCCCCCAGACACACACATGTATTGAGTGTGATATTTTGCATAGGTCATGTGAAATCATCTTTACACACTAGAAAACTGTAGGAGCGGCAACTTGTTTTGAAATTGAATTTTTAATATCCGATAATAAAGTTGATCTGTTTTCTTTATTCTTCTCTCTTCCCAGCTCCATCCATCACCGTTCTCTGTTCCTGCAGGTCCTGCTTGCTAATCAATGCTCATATTTTTTTACACAATTACAAATAAGGTCAATGTATTGTATGACATGAAGTTGTGCTTCATTCGGAGTCAATAATAAATTCATTCTGCCTTCAACTGCGCAATGATTGTGGACTGCACCGACATCCATGTAGCTGCCCCCCAGTAAGATGAACCAAGCAAAGAGGGTCACCATCATGCCCAAGGACATCCAGCTGGCCCGCCGCATCCGCGGAGAGAGGACTTAGACTGACCTGAGACCAGCACACCCAAACACACGGCTCTTTTAAGAGCCACCTACAGTTTCAAAGAGTTGCAATCCTACGTTATTATAATGATTAAACTGGTTCATGTATCACTTAGTTTACTGAACCGTGATGAATGAAAGAAATGAGTGAGGTAGTGGTTTACTGAGGTTACAGACATTAATATATGAGTAACAGGTCAGTGTAAACACAAGCTTCTGTCAATTATGGATCATTCAAACTATTTATATAAAAATATGTAATAAAGTTCTAAAACAAGTATTCGGTATATTCCTTGATAGCTTTTGGAGAAGGTTGTTTTTAAGTTTACTCAAATCTATCGTTTCAACTGTTTCACTTTATAAAAAGGGAACAGGTGAGTAGAGCATCATTGAGTTTCTTATTCTGTCAGTAAATTATCCAAATGAATGTTTTTCATTATTTTAGTCAACCCTAAACAAATTGATTGTACCTTTTAATGATGACCTTACATGGTCGGCAAAGTTAAATTAACTTCAGAAAATCAAATCTGTTCTGAGAAAAAACTAATAAATGTTTAAAGATAGGAACTTGCCATCCCACTGAAAAACAGTCCGTAGAGATTTTAAGGCGTAGTTGTAGTTCAGTCCAACGTTTCATTTGGATTCATTTGACAACAGTCAACTATTTTCATAAAGAATATATATATTTTTCAAAGTCAACTTTATTGTCAATCTTACTCAGTTTGAGAGATCAAAAAGACGTTTAAATAAAATTATACAATTTACAGATATGTATACAAATATATATATCCTATATACACCATCATGTATAATGATGGTGTATGATGTAGAAGGAAGAGTGGTAGATAACAAGTAAATATAGAGTTACATACAGATCCATGTTACAGCAAAAGATGGAATAACTCAGAAGCACGCAGTATAATAATAATTACATGCAACAATTAAATAACTGCTCAGCATCTCCACCACAATCCCAATCTGCTGTGTCCTGTTTTCCTCCCCCCTGCATAACACCCCATCACACATACGAACACAACGCAGAGTCCGAGGGTGTTAAGAGTATGTTTATTGAAATGTCCTCCTCTCTACTGGCCAACACAGGGAGCATATGCTGGGTGTAGAATTGTTCCAGGAGGAGATTTCCATGCCATGCAGGGTCTTTGGGGATGGGGATGATGATCGCCTCCTTCGTGGTCCACACAACAAAGTAGCAGAGACTCCGGTCTGTGATATGCAGCTGCCCTTGGACCTGGTGCCAGTATGTGTGATTCTCCTTGAGAATATATGACCCACCCTCCTCACGGAGACAGAAGGATGGTAACTGGACTGCCTCCGCGATGGTCATGTTCCTCTGGCTGTGTGGACACTTCACCTCCAGCAGGGCAGATGGCTGCACAAGTCCATCGGGTGATGCTCCCAAAACACCCGACTCACTCACAAAGAGACCAGACTCGATTCGAACACTGTCACTTGATAGGCCTCCACAAAAGCCTCCACAAAAGCCTTCACCCCTTCGGCCTCGTTTACAACCCCCCAGTTGACAGTTGGCGATGTCTCTGGCCAGTGGGTTGTATGTCTCCTCTCGCTGTTGGTAAAGTTGAGACACCGGCTGGACTACTTTGGAAGTGCCAGGCTTCCTCCACTGGCACTCAACATCTGTGGAGCTGATCTGCCACATGGCAAATATTGCCAATGCTGCAGCGTGGCTGCATTTGTACATCTCCTGTGCACAATCACAGACAGCGCTCTGCATCGCGCCATCGTCTCCCATGCAGATCTGTAAAAATAAAGTAAGTACCATTTGTTAGCATGCTATAATAGATTGAATGAGCAATAATACAAGGATGGTCCGAATCTGGGGGTGGGAGGGTTTATTTTTCGATAGTTTTGTCCTCTTGTCTGTTGTTATTGTTTGTTTTTTCTGTATTTTTTGTAATTTGTGTTGTATTGGTTGTGATTGTACATTGTATTTTTCTAAATGTGTATGAATACATTTTTGAAAAACATTTGATCAACAATAAAAAAGGATTTAGTCAGGATCTAGACTCAGTGTGTAGTAGTGCTGGGGGGAAACGATTATTTTGAAAACGATTAATCGGGCGATTATTTGATCGATTAGTCGACTAATCTAACGATTATTTTTCTGTTGTTCAATTCATAAAAAACGTAATGTAAAAAAAACGTAATGTAAAAAAAAATTGTTCACGATACTGTGTCTCAGGGGATCTTAATATTTAAGAACCTATTAATGTGTTATACCAGATTAACGGAAATAATCTCAGCTAACTGACGATACAAACCATGTTTACCAAAACAAAACACAAGTCTCATAAGAAGCATCTAAATGACCCCTGAGCGAAAAATGCTAACGGACATTGGCACAGAACTCAAGATAAAAGTACCCTTATTACTTATCATAGCTGCACATACAATATATCCGATTAAAGCTGAGACTCCACAGATTATGTAGGTATATAGTATCATCACTGAGTGATCCGGACTCGCGACAGGGGAAGCAAATACAGTCATCACAACACGTACCTTCACAGAGCTTCTAGGGAGAACGTCTCACCACCGTAGCTGTCAATCTGATCAAAAGACGTGTTCAATGGCATTAAAATGAGAAAAAACGCGGCTGAATCGGTTAATCCATAGGTTTTTAACGTCTATGTATAAAAAAATGATTGAATTTATAATCCATAATTCCATTTTATGTAAAAAATCGGAGCAAATGCTAGCTGCTAATGGTAGCCACCACAGCTAGCTGCTGCTTCTGCTAGGCTATGCAGCAGTCTCAGTGAGATATAAATATATAAATATCTTTGCGTTTTGGACTAACTTTAAAATATTCCCATGCTTTTGAAGACCTAGGGCGAGATGTTTTCGTTTGGGGGCTTCGTGCGCAATCCTGTGAGGAGGAGGTGGTAGCCGTTTCAGTCTCCATTGTGTTTGAAGTGCGATTGCGAACTGCTTGTTGCTTTGGGTGACCCACGTGTGTGTAGCGACCCGTCGACGCGGAAATATGTCGTCGACGATATTTTGAAGTCGACGCGTCGCTACAGCACTAGTGTGTAGTTTATTAATTAATCAATGCTCTCTACATTAGGAAACCACATACCATCTATCCAGAGGGAGTCACACACAGCTGTGCCTAGATAACCAAAATCCTTGAATCTACACACAGCAAATAAACTCAAATGACACAACGAGAAAAAGGAGATCACACATACAGTATAGTCGATATAAAACTGTCCGCTTCAATCTGAAGAGCAACTAAAACAAAACACGGGAGTGTACCTTGTTCTTGTGAACACTAATGTTATCCACAGCATACACAGAGACCACGAAGTTCTTAAGGAGAAAACTAGTTGCTAAAACAAAACACGTTAGTGTACCTTGTTAGCTAATGTTAGCTAGCTGACATTAACGTTACACATTGCACTCATATTACTCACCGAAACCTTGTAAAGCCGGTCCCGCATGCTGGCTCTTACAGAACCGACTAACTCCCCTTTCATATAGGTACAGCTCTCAACGTGCACAGACTTGTAGTGATTTTCACCTCGTAAAATACTTTTATTCTCATTCTGAAAGAATGTGGTGAAATGTGCTAACGTGACGGCCATCTTTATGTTGGTGACGCGTATTGTGCGAGACGAGAGACCTGTAGTTCACTGAGCGGTTTCACACGAAAAAATGTGTAACTTCACAGTTTTACGACACATTTTTATTTTTTTGACTTACAAAATGTTCTTTTAAATTGACAAACATCATATGTGTCATTCGTGGCACAATTCAAACGGGATCAAAAGATAACCTTTCTCTCTCCATTGACTTCAATGTATAATTTTCCGCTTCCGGGGTCCCATGGAGGCTTTCGGAAGGGGAGGGACTTCGCCTCTCTATTAATCTGATGCACTTTGAGAGCAACATAAATAGGATATAAATAGTGTGTGCTCATGTAACAATTGTGTGCATTTGTAAACAATTAAAATAGAAAGAAACTGATTGTATAATTTTCAACAGTGACTTCAGACGGCAAGAACGTTACATCTACACCTCACGTTGGAACCTGACGACCCCCGCCACTCCCCGTTGCGGCGAATTGTAACGCCCACAGACATAGCCGCCAGACATTTAGACTCCAGCTGTTTCCCCGCCAAAAGAGCGAGTCGCGGTGAAGTAATGCCCGGTACATGGCCAAGCCAGCTCCGCGGAGCTTGAGGTTGCACCCGCAGTCTCCACCCAGGCACGGCCGCCCGTAGCGGGAGGGTCTCTCCGCCAGCGCCGCAGTGACGGCTTGCAGCACCGCGGAGCTGGCGGAGGGACCCGCAGTCTGCACCCAGGAACGACCGCCCCTATCGGGAGAGTCCCTCCTCAAGCTCCCGATCCCGCACCACAACCCACTTGGAGTATATACTGATTGGCGCTCACACGTTGTGAAGTGTAACTTTATACTTTGTTGTAGGCTAATATATAAAACTGAACACAGCCACAAGTCACGGCATTAGGCTAAAACACTGACATTAATAATGAAGTTACTCACGTGCTAGTCTTTGTTCAATGCGTTCTAAACAGAACCTCAACTCATACAAAAAGTACTTAAAAACGTTTATGCAGATAAATCAAGTCAGCCCTTGTCTATCTCCGTATATTAAATGTTGACACTCTTAAGACTATCTTCTGGGCCAAGTTGCAACACGATTTCGCCACATTATGTCTGCAATAGTTAAGATAGCATTAGCTAACATTAGCTAACGTTAGCTAATGCTATCTTAACTAGCAAGCATATAAACCTTGAGATTAAATACAACAAGACAGCAAAACGGTTGGGATGTTAATATGTACTCACCAAAGCAGTGTGCAAAGCACAAGATTCACTGTAATGCGACAATGACTGACCATAGCGGCTAGCCATTGAGGAAACGTCCATCTGCTGCAGGGCATGTTCGTAAATGTTCCAGAAAGTTCCAGAACGTAACTTTGAGCGCCAAGTGGTCAAGGAGTGATCTGCGCATGTCATAATGTTCCCCATTTCCACTAACTTAGTTTTTCTAAATTAGCTCACATCAATTACATTGAGTTAGTTAGGTTTTTCGACCCCGCATTACAGCTTAATTATTTAAACTGAGTGTTATTAACAAGTTAATAAAACATAAGTACGGTTTACTTATTCATTCTTATTTAACACGATGTTAGGTTTTACAGTGTAGTTTAAGGACGATTTAACAGCAGTCTGTAGAGCAGTGTTGCAGCGGAGTTGAAAGTTACAAAGCTGTCTATGACCACACCCAGCATCACTTATTCACCTGTAACCAAACCCAACAGAGATGACACCTATTCACTACTGTAGGAAGGTGAGAAGTAAACCCACCATAGGTTAGAAAACACAAAACATCCCCAGGTGTTACATGACTCTAAGCGTTGAAGAATCAGTGCAATTAAATTGTTGCAGCACACAAAAAAAACTTGAGTATCAGTTTCTGACTTGATTTGGGCCGGCTGTAGTTCCGGGGGTAATTGTGCTGATCTGTAAATCATGGGGTCAGCAGTCCGATCAATACAGGCAAATACAAAAAGTCATATTGTATGTAAGCATCCATTCTGAAGCATTCTCTGTCCCTATCTACTGATTGCAGTACGCTTCTTTATCTTAAGATGTGTCATTTCTACGACCCCTCAAGTATTAGTCAAAAGTATCTCAGAAAGACTTTGTTTCATCACTGTGTCCAACCTTCCATCTCCTTTACCTCGCTAATCAGAAAACACTGTCAGTCGTTACTCTTATCAGTTTTGGGCTGCCAGTTCTGCACATCTGTGATATTTCACTATATTTTGGAGCAAATGATCTGACATAAAGAGAGAGACCTTTTTAAATGATCCCTTTCAATAAAAGGAAACTAATATCAAAATATATTTAAAGTCTAAAGTTTGAATAAATAAATTAATGTAAATATTAATAGAGAAGAATTACTTGGAAATGTGCTTAACATTAACCTGTGGGAACGTCAATGTCCTTGATGCAGAAAAAAACATAATGGTTGGTCAAAAGAAAGTAATAAATGGCATTGGCTTTCTCGAAACGTCTCTCTGTGGCGTATCAACAAATATCGAGTTTCATAAGAAGGTGTTGAAGTGAATCTTTGTACAAAAATGCACTTCCCTTGGTGTTTCTGTGACAGTGGTAGTGGATGGGCAGCTGCGACCTCGTGAGACCCAAAGGCATCTCTGTCCGGCCCTCACTGGTCCTTTTTAAAAGTCTGACAGGTGAAATACGACAAGCTAATCTCTGTGCCGCCCTCAGGGACACGGCCAGAGAGAAAAACATTAGTCCTGACCTTGGAGTTTCAGATGCAAATACATTCTAGAGGAGACAACCAGTCGACCCCACGGCGACCCCCATAGTTTACTTCGGACACGCACATAAACACGAACATGCTCACACAGAGGCCCTTTCTCACCAGCAAACAATCACTCATGAGAAAAAAACATCCACACACACAGGTAACTGCACACATGTTGATACTCAATTATACCTGCGCCACTGCTTCTCATTAATCAAAAGATAAAACAAATGACACATGCTACATGTAGAAATGCCATCTAAGTTTAGTTCATGTTGTATATTTCCAAGCGAAGACTTGTCTACACATAAACACTTGAAACATGAGAGCAGCCCCATTATACGCAGCCAAGAACATGTTGGTGAATAAATACTCATATCTCTCTTCTATTTATAAGGCGCTTGCTTTATTTTAATGTGATGGAGTATGACTCACAAAAGGAGCGTCTCAGCTTGCAGGTTTATATCCAGCCGCTGTGAGAGCGCTCACTCCGCAGAGTGAATCAAACAACAGGCAGTGAAGACGAGGCTCGGTTACATTTTGGCCGGTTCGCTTGGAAACCCGTGAAGAGGCTGTCCAATATTCCCGTCCTGAAATCCTCATGAAATTATATCTGCTCTCTGTTTAAGTGAGAGGAAAACAAAAGTCATTAATCACTTTTCTTACAAAGAGTGGCGGTGGAGGAAGTCATATTTAAAGCTTTATCATCAAACTGTATTATCGAAAGTACTTACAAAAGGCAGAAATGGCCCCTTTCAGCCCCCTGTCATTTTCATAAAATGTGTTATTATTATAATGATACATTAAACATTAGGATATTTTTCAGTATTTGTAGCTGATGTGAGTCGACATGCCCTAATTTACTTGTTATTACTACACATGGTAGAAAAACTAGAATTGAACAACATTAGCTTAAGAGTAAATATACAGCCCCTTATAATAAATAATGACGGCCTTTAGGTGTTGCTTTCTCACAAATAAGATATATTCTCCTTAACCTAAGCTCTTTCCATTGTTAAGATGTTAGAAGAAAAGTTTTGTTTAGATATTTTCGATACAAAATGTAAGTAGTTGAAAGTTGCAAGTGCTGGATTTTCACATAATTTTTTAACACTTTAGAATTAACATCTACAAAGGGAGAAACAAACATTAATTAGACTGTAGTGTTGATGATTGTAGATAAATGATTACCATACCATATGATGGTAACAGCACCATATGTGTCATCTAAACTGCAGCAAAGAGAACATCTAAAATACTTATATTATATTATATTTGAAGACATGTGGTGTCACGCGGTGAGGGGTGGAGTATTTTCCTTGAAGGAATATAAGGGCTGCTTCCACCCATTAAAGCCACCACCACTACATCTGCCCTCCACACCCCCACACAGAACAGTTTCTGTGGGTCTGTAAAGTCCGTTGACAAGAGCTGAGGGACACAGAGCCGGCTGGCTGAGTCAGCGCGGGGCTTGTTAACACAAATGCCCATTAACCCATAACATGAAATCAGGCAAAAAAAAGAACAGATACATGACCTGTGATTGACTTTTGAGGAATTTGGCTGACACTGTAAAATAGAAAAGGGAAAAAGGGAACATAATAGGAGGGCAGGACTGTTTTTTGTTGTATAGCTCGGATTGGTATTCATGTATTTTTATTTAACAATAAGTACCCATTGGCCAAAACGCAACATCGGTATCGATTGGCTATTGTTAGATGACTACTTAGCCACTATCTAAACAAAAACTGGTGTGTGAACGGGCTGTGTTTGAAAAATCCAGTCACAGACACATTTAATATGTCTTTTCAATTTGAATATATATTTTTTAAATGCAGCTTCATTTTAAGGCATTATAAATCCTTAGTTTTTTCCTCTATGGTGAAATGTATTACATCTTTAAAGAACTCGCCATTTGCCAGATATGAAAGGAGAAAACAATACAAAAACAGTTATATTAATATAAAATAAAAATGTAAGCTTAGTATAGAAAGAACATTTGGTAATGCCATACATTAAAAAAATTACGTGTGCATGTAACTTTAGTACATGAGGTCCATCTTACTGTCATCATGACTGCAAAATGTCAAAATGGGCATCTAAAAAATTCAACCACACCTGCCAAACTGTCAAGTAAATGGCCAGTATATTACAACTTTTAAAAATGGCGTCCCCAACAACTCAGCTCAGAAATGTATGTGTTTCTTTGTTTTGCTTACAAAGAGCATAAGATTAATTGAGTTGTTAGCATGAGCCGCCACAGAAAACTCAAAGTTAATCTAAGGAGGGGGATGTTACAGTACCACTGTGTGCTTGACAGATATTAGCATTCAAATGAAATCTTGGTATCATGTTGCCTTTGTTTCAAACAGTCAGCACCAATCAGAAATGCTATGCATCATGGCTGAAAGAATACAGATATAATGTGTTTGACAGTGCGGGGTGTGATTGTGTTTCACTGGGTCTGCTGCTCTGACACAGAGGGGGCTTTGAGGAAACACTATGTGACTTCAGGTTGGGTCTGTTACAGAGAACAGGTGGTGCACATGTGCTGCTGCGAGCCTCCGATGCTCACATTCCTTATTATGAGTACATCTCTGTCATCAAAGGATTTTTTTATAAATCGGGGAGTTTCCTTCTTTTTCGTTACAGGAAAAACCTGGACGGCGGAGGAGCCAAAGGAAGTTCTGCTATCAAATTTCTACTTCTCCTCCTCTTTGAAAATGCAATCTGTCAAGACGAATATTGCAAACATGTCTGTTTTGTCTTGATAACATGAGATAAAGGGAATGAAATGAAATGGGAGGACATGACAAAACAGGGAAGACATGATGAAAATGATGATGAACAAATCCCCACTCTCCTCTTATTCTAACGAGAGAGGAAGGATTGTTATCTGAGAGGAGAGAACGAGAGGAATAACAGTAAGACGTTCGGACCACACAAAACCTGCTCACAGCTCATGCTCCCTCTCGGTCTCCAGGGAACCCTAAGCCATACAGTGAGGTAATGCAGACCATCTGCAGGGAGTCGCGGCTGGAGAGGGGCCCTATATTTTAGCAGGGCTCTATAAAACAGGTTTGGTGGTGTGGGTTCAGTCCACACAGTGACACTCAGCTGTGATGTTTATACACCAGAAGGAAATCTCCAGAACTTTGGAAAAATATCAGTTCTGTATTCCTCAAGGATGCTATGAATGTGATTCAAACATTGAAGCATAAGAAGAAAGACCATCTCATCTCCAGAGACTGAAAAAATACACATTTGAAGAGATTCTTTAAATGTGGTTAAAGCATTTTCAAATTCCCTAAATATATTTTAAAAAACTAGCTATGAATAAATGAAAAATCCCTTTTCACAATGCTGAAAACAGACCTCTATGGAACTAATGAAAAGTGTTTTAGGGTTAGCTATTTTGTGTTGATTTCATTTTGTAAAGTTTGTTTGTTGTTCGTTTACCACCAAGATTACGAGAAACTTCTGGCATAATTGTCAATAATCATGTCATTCTGAATTGTCACTCAGAATGTCTTCTGAGTGGTTAAACATTGCTAATGGTGTTCCTCAAGGTTCTGTTTTAGGTCCACTTTTATTCTCCATATATATCAACAGTTTAGTTGAAAATGTGGATGAAGCTACTTTACATTTTTATGCGGATGATACCGTGATGTATTGTGCAGGTCCCTCCATTAAGGAGGCTGGTGTTAAATTACAGGCTGTTTTTAACATTATTCAGACTCAGCTTGCTGAACTTAAGCTTATTTTAAATGTTGATAAAACCAAGGTAATGTTATTTTCAAAAGCTAAAAAGACACCAGAGCCTGTTTTGGATATTGTTACTATGCAAGGACAAGTACTTGAAGTGGTTACCAGTTATAAATACCTGGGTATCTGGCTTGATGATTGTCTTACTTTTAAACTTCATGTCAATAACCTGCTTAAAAAGCTGAGGGTTAGACTAGTCCTGTTTCTCTTTTGAAGCCAGGAAAAGGCTAGTCACTGTGACCTTTTTACCTGTGCTGGACTATGGTGATTTGTTGTATATGAATGCACCTGCCTATTGCCTGAACAAGTTAGATGCCGCCTATCACAGTGCACTGAGATTTGTCACAAATTGTAAAGCACTTACACATCACTGTACCCTGTATGCCAAGGCAGGTCTGCCATCACTTACTGTAAAGAGGCTCAGTCATTGGTACACGTTTATTTATAAAGCTTTGTTGGGTAAACTCCCGTATTATATCTGCTCTCTGATAACACAGATAGTTGCAAGCAGCTATTGTCTGAGATCGCATGATGTAGTATTGTTAGATGTGCCAAGAGCAAGGACTGCCTTAGGTAAGACAGCTTTTATGTGCGCAGCTCCACTTGCTTGGAACAGTCTTCAGCAAGAATTGAAACTGAGCAATCTCATTCCTCTGCATGTTTTTAAAGCTAGGCTAAATTAAATGCTTGTTGATACTATGGGCACTTGTAAATGTCTAACTATGTAAATGTATCCTGTAAATATAATGTATGATGTCCTTTATTGTTTTATGTTTCATGTGGAACCTATATGCTGCAGGTCTCCCTTGAAAAATAGATCTATGATCTCAATGGGACCAATCTGGTTAAATAAAGTTAAAAAAAATAAATAAATAAAAACTTTTTGGAAGGGTGGAACACGGTCCAGGAAAGAAACCATTACATTTGGGGGCGGATCTGATTCACAGGCAGGAAACCATAATCATTTTCTGGTTATGGAAATGATCTTTGCAGAGGTCTACATTATCTGAGTGCTCTTCTTAAATATTTAAGTGCTATTCTATAATATATTTAATATGTTTTATAGTGCTAGCAATCTGTAGGGACTTGGCTTGGGAACCGGAGGGTTTCTGGTTCAAGTTCCTGAATACAAAGTATGTGTAAAGTGTGGACTGGTATTTTAAGAGGTGTCAGTTCGCCTCGTGGGACTGTCAAGCTGCCCTTGAGCAAGCGTTGTACATATGATAGCTGGATGGGTCAAACTCAGTATGATTGCACTCAGTGTGAATTTAGGATGATAAAAATGTATTCTATTTCCAGGCAAAATTATTTCTGATTTATATAGTCATGTAAGTTTCAAGGAAACCACTCAGTTATATGTGTGTACCTCCCTCTCTGTGTCCCTCTCTAATTGTGCACATACTCGCCCACAGCACAAACACACATACTGACACATACAGTCCGCTCACTCGATCAGTGCAGCTCATATAGAGTGTCCCTCACCACAGCCAGAAGTCACATTCAATTTGGGAATGATCTGCTATTCTTGGAAAAGAACATATAGTGAATATGTGCATACCTAGTGAAATGCTAGGAGAAGACTTAATCTCATTTTCAGGGGGGGATTAGTGGTAAAGTGAGACATGTTATATTATCAGTCAGTCTTTCAGAGCATCAGTTCAGAGTAATGTGTCTCAGGATGCTGGATCCAGCAGAGGAACAGAAGTAAGTCCTTTTTCTTTAAAAGTTGCACAACCTCATGTTCACTGTTGTCCACCTTCAGTCTGAGAATAATAACATCAACTGAAAGTAGAAACCTTTTTAAATCCATTTCTAATTATTCCCATGCATTAAAACCACTCAAGTCTCTGCTGAATCTGTTCCCACACTCATTCACATAACAATCCGTCACAAGAGACTGAACTCCTTGACAACAACAATGAATAAAGACAAAAGGATCGAGTGAGATCCAAGTGCTTTAGCACCTGAACCCTAGCGAGTACAATAAACGTCACAGGGATATTTATAGCTCAGTATATGGAGAATGTCCAATTCCCCTCTCCGCAATAACGCTCATGCATCTGCTAACAGCATCAGAAAACCCTTCTCCACCCGAGAGGTCGGAGGGGGGGTTTTGGGAAGTGAAAATAGAAAAGTGCATCGCATCAGCTCATCTCCGTGCCACTGTACACTTTCCATTAACTTACACTTTAAGCCCTGCGTAACCCAAACCCCGGCCAACTGCAGAGAGCGCTGCCCTGTAGGGCTCCGGGACTCAGAGATATATATATCTAACACTCACCTTTACAAGTGCCAAGAGAGCACACCACACACAGCAGCGTGTAACTCCATCACTCCATACGTACGTGAGCCTTCTGGATGGAGATCTTTGCCCTCAGCTGAACAACTGCTGGAAACTGCACATGATGCGGACATAGGGAATTGCGTTCCAAGAATGCAGGGTTGTTGGTTGAAGTACAATGGGAGCCAGAGCCTTTTCTTATCAAGCTCCACATTTGTGGAATCAGCTTCCAGTTTGTGTTCGGGCGGTAGACAGCCTATCCGTTTTTAAGAGTGCGCTTAAGACCTTCCTTTTTGATAAAGCTTATAGTGATAAAATAAAATAATCTAATAAGAGTGCATTGACGTAGATACGTTGTGCCTCTTCACCTATACATTTTAGTTCTTACTCTTTCACTTAAATCCTAAAAACTTAGATCTTATATTTAAAACTTTATCCAAACCTTTCCCCTCTATGACCTCTCGAGGTTCTAATAGAGGGTAACAGGTTGCAGAGAACGCCTAGCCCGGCCGGGGAGTGTGGAACGTAACCACTGACCCACTCCTACCTCTGACAAATTCAGGTTCCAATGGGGACCTTTCTCCCTGTGTGTGCCTCTCCACCTCTGTTTCCTACTTCTTACTTGCTACCCTTTTCCCTTAACCTATCCTAAGGGAGTGCATGTATGTAGACACGTTAGTTTAGCTGCTATAGGCTTGGACTGTTGGGGGGGGCACCTTACTCCGTCTTTCTGTCTGTCTGTACCTGTGTACTCTCATGTTCCGATTAACCCAGTTTCCCCCAAATCTCTTTTTTGTGTCCATATCTACGCCGGGATCCTGAGTCGTGGCTAATCATGTTGCTGTGGTCGTGTGTCCTGGATCCTCTATCCTGAGCACTGGATCTGAGTCCTGGACTTCGAGTCGTGGCTGAACATGTCTCTGCGGTCCTGCCTGACTCTCACCATACTACTTCCCTGATGGCTCCCACAAGATTGCTGACATCCTCGTGGATTCATCTTCCTATTATACACACATGCATTTCCAAACATTTGGACTACCTATGTTGCAAATGTATTCTATTTTCAATTTACACACGGCATCTATTGCACGTCTGTCCGTCCTGGGAGAGGGATCCCTCCTCTGTTGCTCTCCCTGAGGTTTCTCCCATGTCCCCTTTAAACTCTGGGTTTTCTCCTGAAGTGTTTCCTTGTACGATGTGAGGGTCTAAGGACAGAGGGTCTAAGGACAGAGGGTGTTGTATTGTCATACTGATATTCTGTACACACTGTGAAGTCCACTGAGACAAATGTAACATTTGTGATATTGGGCTATATAAATAAACATTGATTGATTGATTGATGCGCAAACACTGACTCGCAATAGCTATATAGTTCTCTAGTTTAGGGTGATATCATTTTTATTTGAGATCAATGTCTCTGGAGAATAAATAAATGTTCTTTGCATCAGAGTCCAGGTCCAGAGTCATGCATAATCATATCAACAGAGCGAAGAACAGCAACAAAAAGAGGATAAACAATTCTGCTGCGTGTGACTATGTGTTGGAGATCAGAGACTTGATCAAACCAAGGACTCATAACTTTGAAAAGGAACCCTTTTTTAAAAAGTATGTAGCAAATAATGTTTGGAAGTGTAGCCCGCCGAAAGATAAACAAATCGCTCCTCAGATTTTTACACTTGGATGGATTTAATGTTGTCCACAATAAAATGTCTGTGGAATGGAATTCTACATTTCCCTGTGTGATGATTAAAGAGGAATTCATTTGAAACCTCCATTTTCCAAAATGTTGTCCAAACACACCTACATCTTCTGAGGTCTGTTTAGTGAGTGAGAACTCAAGGTACTGCAAACACAATCAATGAAGGCAAGAGCTTCACAACCTTTTCATTGCAAACACAAGGAGCATGGTGCAAACATTGATATCATGCTATCAGAATGTTTAGGTCAACTTGCAGCATTTCTGTATGAGCTTATATTTTGTGTTTTCTGTCGAGTCTTATGGTGGTAGTGAAGAAGACCACACTGCGAGTGTCTCTGTAAGAGAGCGAGCTGGTGAAAGGCCTCTCACAGAATGAGATGGGGGTATCTGAGAAAGTGTGGCTGTGGTGTGAAAGTGTTGTGAACGTGACAGATCTGAGTGCGCTGACAGTGTCGCCACAGAGACCTGCGGCCTAGCTCCGTCTCTTCTGCCAGGACGACATCCGCCCGACAGACTGACAGCCGTGTATCCTGTATCCAGATACTTTGTGTCCACATTGTGTCAAAATCCAGTCGATACTGTTCGCGCCTGACATCAGAATGCTAATCAATAACATCTCAAGGGACCACTTCTCTTCTGATTTTAGAAACTGTGGTGAAAAAATATGGCTTCTGTGAAAGCTGCTAATGAAGCTAATGTGCTTAGTTAGCAATGGTGGCAAGAGCTACAGCGGTGATTTAGCAATATCTTTGGTTAAAGCTCATGCCAAGATCGATGTGATGATCTTAATGGACGTATTATATTGTGTGGATCCTTGTTTGTTAATACAGATTTGTTCATGCAAATGATTACGGGTTTCGACAAGCGGGTCAAAAAGAGACAAAGCAGCTTTCATATTATTAATGTGAAATATTAATGATCTACAGAAACTGTGAGCATCAGTCTACCTCCCCTTCTTTTCCCCATCCCCAATTTCAAACACAAATACACACAAGGTTGTGGGTTGGGCGGGCAGATTGGCTCTCACAATGGGTCTGACAGGTGCAGGAATTAATAATAATCTGCCCTCTTCATCACTACTACAGAGATGTTAATAACCACAATTTGAGCAGCCAGGCTAAAAACTAGATTCAAATATGTTTGCTAAGAAACGAGTTACACTAAATCACTTTATTCGTCTCTGTCTAACTGGATAACTATACACTAAAGTGTCATCTTCCAAGAGTAAATGCATCAAACAGGCATTCATGATTCATACATCTTGGTGCGATATTCATATCATTTACCAGTTTTTATCGTCTTACTAATACTTAAATGTCAGGTTGTGTAATCACTTTCTCTCTCTTAGTGCCTGTGCATTCTTGAACATATCCTCAGCAGATATTAAGTATACTGTAATCTTTGTTATCTTTTGTAATCCTGCGCAGTGAACATCTGCAGAGTACAGTAACTGCTTGTTGTCCGTACTGTGACTAAACAAAGGTAATAATCTACTTACATCTTTTACGATCCGTCACAGACAAATGTGCAAATTGATTTTACAGCTAAGTATTCGTATCATGTGCAACTCCACTGCAATAATATGCACTTGTGTTTCACACACATGCACACGTCTGTGGGTACGGACTTTCGAAAAAAAGCGTGTTTGTTTCTGCTGATATAAATCATTTCAGCACAGCTGCAGTCTGCCGCTCTATCAGCCTCAGATAAGCCCTCTCAAATCTCCCTCCAACCTCTCACGTGTGTGTGTGTGTGTGTGTGTGTGTGTGTGTGTGTGTGTGTGTGTGTGTGTGTGTGTGTGTGTGTGTGTGTGTGTGTGTGTGTGTGTGTGTGTGTGTGTGTGTGTGTGTGTGTGTGTGTGTGTGTGTGTGTGTGTGTGTGTGTGTGTGTGTGTGTGTGTGTGACAGCATGTGTTGGCCTCTGCGTTTAAGAGAATGTGCAAGTGAACAGAATGCTTGAGAGCAAATGTGCATTTGAGAGAACGTGTTAGTGTGAGTGAGTGTGTGATTATGGGCGTAACTAGTGCCTACTAATCTTCTCAGGCTGATAAAGACTCATCTGCTCTTTCTCTCTCTGAGCATCAGCAGCTGATGGGAAGACTCTTCTGACCACTGCAACATGTTAAATGTCTGCTATGATGCTTGCATAGAACTTACTACGACTTTAGACTTCATATTTTGGGAGAAGCATGCACAAAACTTAAATAATGTATCTGATGCACGGTAGTAGAAAGAGTTGAAAAAAATAAACCCACATTTTTTTAAAACCTGGGAATCACAGATATAGGTGTTCTTGTTTATTATTGTGTTTCAGTAAAAAATCCATCATTGTGTTCTTCATAGTTTTTACCATCATTGATATGAGTCTACATCAAAGTGACAAGCAGCCAGACAATCAGACGGGGTGTAAAGAAGAAGAAGAAGATTCAACTTATTGTCATTACACAGTACAGGTACTACGTAACAAAACGGTTTCTCTGCATTTGACCCATCCTAGTGTTAAGAGCAGTGGGCTGCCATTATGTACGGCGCCCGGGGTAAACATACCCACCGCTCAGATTACTGGGTCTGAACCACTCCAAATTGCCAAAAAGTAGAAGCAACTCAATCAGAGTGTCGGACTGTGTGTGTGTGTGTGTGTGTGTGTGTGTGTGTGTGTGTGTGTGTGTGTGTGTGTGTGTGTGTGTGTGTGTGTGTGTGTGTGTGTGTGTGTGTGTGTGTGTGTGTGTGTGTGTGTGTGTGTGTGTTGAGATGCACAGAGCCCAAAGAGGCAGATGGAGTTTGGATTTAGGCTCCTGTGGACGGACCCGTCACATTTCATTCTTCACTGCTGCTGAGTGACTGCGCAGTGTGCTCAGACTCATACACACTGCTCACATACATGTACGAGAACATGTGCAAACTCAAGCCTCCACACACAGTCTACTGCTTAAGACTTTCTACATGTTTGAAGATCTAACTTCATTCAAAATGTGAAATCTTAAGGACACTTTTTTTCCGGTATTATGTAAAAATATACTTCTACTGTTCATCAGTATCCCCTTAATGTGAGATATGGATATCATAATTATGAGTAATTACGACAGCTTTCTAACAATTAAAGATATGGATTTCATAGTTAAAAGACATTGTGTCCTTATAACAAGATGTAAAGTTAAACCAACATGAACAAAAAAAATGCGTTGCATGGTAACAATGTTATTTACACCAAAAACATTTTTAAAAGCTAAAGGCAATATTTTCATCAAAAGTGCAATTTTCTAATTTGAAAATGCTTCAAAAAGTGTTTCCAGTGGCAAATGTTTTCCTTCAGCATCCTCCTCCACCTCAAACCAAAGAGAGCAACACTGCATTTAGTTAACATATTCAGGTTTACAGAACACACACACATTCATAAACACAGCACACGGCCATATGCTTCTAGTTGACGCAGCCTGGGTGAGAGCGAGTGGATTTTGGATGAGGACCTTTTGCACGCGCAATATAGCTCAATGAGGATACATTAGCCGTTACCTTCCCAGCAGAGAGTCCCTAATGAGCTGGGGAGAGCTCAGCACCTCTCACACACTCCCTATCTCACTCACACAATGTATGCAAAGTACTGTAACACATTGAGGAGAGCCCGTGCACTGAGACACATGTAAAAACACACGCTGCTTTAATCCTGTGGGATTTAGCAAGGCAGACATTGGGAAACATGCTAGCGGCAGAAAAACAGATTCCACCATTTTTCTTTTAGTAAAATATATTGATGTAATTCTCTATAATCTAATAATATAATCAACAGCAAGGGGTCCGGTATTTTCCGGCTCTAATAACACCAGGAACTCGGAGAGGAAAATAACAGACATATAAAATAGATTGCCTACAGTACAACATAAAGCCTCATGAGGTAATGTGGTCGTTTGGAGGTCAAAGCGCAGGCTCTCTAAGTTTGATCCTACAGTTTATATGAGTTTGTACCGGAGCAGTTTAGTACAGTACTTGGTTGACTCTCAAAGGAGATTAAACTCGAGAGCCACTCAGTGAACGCAGACCTCCACCATGGCTGTTTCCATAAGTGAAAAAGAATGCGCCTGTCTTCCCTGTGATTCATTTTAAAGGCATTATTTATGGGTTCTTCCTTGAACCATGCTCAGAGACCCGAGCTTCCTGCCACCAAGTTTAATGAAAGTAGGGTTAGTTAGTTAGTGTAACCCTGCAGACAAACAAACAAACCATCAGGAAAAAAACCATAACCTCACCAGAAGAACCAAAGAATCATAAATATCCCTCGAGCCCAGGTAACGATAATCCCACCCGAGTCCCTAAAAAGGTTCAAGCTCCTACATTTCCCATTATGCAACAGTAACAGCCTGTCCCTGCCTGCTAATATTTACATATGTAAACCTCCACCTTGACACTGACACGGTCAATATGTCTTGTTTTATTTTGCTTATTGTTGAAAGCGTAGACTCATGTGAAAAGTCTGCCATGGACGTATGGATTTATAGAGATGAAACAGCTGAGGAAATGTGTTTTATTGTAACTAACCCACCCTTGTCTGCTGGTACAGTACATTTTATAAAATGCCATTAACACGTTAGAGACCAAGTCGTCTTGCGTAACCTGGATGCAGAGTCAGACGTCTCTACCATACATGGGACACCAAATGATCCTGCTCATACCGGTCGAATTGTCAGGTTCGGCCTGTGGACTACCATACATTCTGATCCCAGGAAAATACATTAAACTGTGAATGGTTGAATTTATAGACCAGTGACATGTCTCCATTATTTCCTTTACCTGCATTAAGCTCATGTCCAAAGACTTCAAACAACTCGGTATATGATTTGAACGTATTTTTTGTTCTCACAATAAAACAACACAAAACACATGTTCGAGGCAGGGAATGCCGCTGATCAGCACAAAGTCACAAGACTTATCGCCCCTCATATTTAACCGCTGAGAGCTGTGAGGCTATTTTATTCCTTCCCACAGGTGTTAGGAGTTAATGCCGCCGGTCATGTGACGGTCGCTGGGCTTTGGTCCCTCAGGATGCCGCGGAGGCTTCAGGGCTGTGAACAACCAGCGCCGTGGCCTTCATCTGGGTTAGGAATAACGGTGTTAACAACTTCTCACACAGCGCCAGCCATACAGCAGCACCGGCTGCACCAAAACAAGAGAGACGTGAAGCCGGAGGTATTTAAAAAAAGAAACTTGAAACATACCGAGGTGTTTCAAATAAGACTGAAGGCATGTAACATGTCAGCATTTGTGGTGTGTCACTCAATACATTGAAAGTGAAATGTGAGGACTGCATCCAGTTATTTTTAACACCGATGACAAAGTCAGAAGGAGGAAAACTAGAAAACCTTGACCGACAAAAAAAGAAAAATTCAATATCCATAATTAGATGGCCATTTTCTTTGAACCTTTAGGGGAAATGAACATAAAGAAGTCATACGTTATAGATAAATGTAGGTAAATGCAGAATATTATACAGCGTAAACAACTTCCTGTGTGTGCAGAAAAGGACTACAAGACAAGGCCACAGGGCATGAGATAAAGAGAAGCAAATTGTAGAGTTGGACAATAGTAGAGGAGACATCTGGATACGTGCACACTTCACAGCAGCAATCGTCATTAACCATTAACAACTTAAGCAAACACATGAATACATCATTGTGACCTTTAAAACAAGACAAAGGAAAATGTGGCACAAAAACATCTTTTTAGGGAGATTACTGTACACTGCTCTGGGTGGACATCATTTTAAGAATTGAGACAAAGGTCCCAATGCGTGAGGTAAGGCCAAGTATAACAGCAATAGATACTGCTTATTTAGGAATACAAATATATGTATATATATATGAACTACTTGTTTGCACCTATGAACAATGAGAGGATAGAATCTAAGCATCTGGCAACAGAAATCTCTACGTGTCCAAGTGTCTTGTGTAAAACAGCTCGTGACATTTTTCCATTTTTCTCTGGACCAACAGTCAGCAGGAGGCCTGGGTGTCAGACTGTTATTTTCTCCTGTTTGCGTCAAGGAGGAAACACATTTCAGTGGTGGGAAACTCTCTGAAACTTATTCCAACTAAAACATACTTTTGTAATCCTTTTGTGTGTGTAATCGGTGCTGTCAAAATAAGCATATTTCCCGACTACATAATTGGATTTGAAATAATGACACAAAATGTGTGCATTTGCTTTCTCATAATTGTCTTCATCGTCATAAAAAAAACACTCTGCCCTTACATACAGTAGGGGCAACGTTTTTACTCTATTTAGAGCAAATTGTACATATGCTATAATTCAATTGAGTTCAAATGAAGGTATGTTGCTGCATTTCTACGCATAGTAACATCCCAATACATGCACTGTCTTTGCAATGAAGGGATGCATGTACAGGCAGCCACTAGGGGGGAGCTGTGAGTCTTCTTCTATACGTCTGCAGCCTGCAGCAGAAGCAGGAAAGCCTGATGCATTATTAGACTCAGGATGAGGGAGGAAGTATGTCCCGTTAAAAAACTACAAATTCTCTCTTGTTTCAGAGGAAAAGCCACACAGCTTCCACTGTTCCCAGGGCTGGGAGCACTGGTAAAGGTTTCCACCTCTGCTGGTAATAGCAACCTCAGCTAATTAACCACAGGCATTTAATTTGAGCCAGAGGAGACCCGAGCCCCGCTCTGAAATGTCCCTGGAGGAAACGGGGATGAGGGGAAAGGCAGAAGGACCAATAAAAACGGGCGGGATTTAGGTTCGGGGGCCGGGGCAGAGGTTCTGGGCTGGAGCACCTGTTGCCCACAGCCTGGGAGCATTGAATGCTATTGATGAGCCGGGCAAGGTCAGCCCTGACTGCACCGGGGCCTCCACACGGCCTCTGCGGATCTCCGGCGCAAAGCCAGGGGGATTGGTGGACACCTGTCAATCACACGGGGGAGGGAGAATATCTGGGTTCGGCTACTGTGCCTCAGCTGTAACACGGCTAAGCCAGCACAAGGAAACCTCATGACATTCTCACGGAAACCCCTGTAAGATAATGATCTTAAAATATTACACCGACATTGAGAAACATTTGCACACTAGCACATTATGAGGGCTGGGATGAGTAACATACTCTCCGGCACTTAACAGACTTTTAATTGTGTGTGGGGAAGCTGAGCCATCCCACCAACTGTGTATGTGATAGGAGGATTGATAAAGACTTTCTTTTTCAATCCTAAAAATACATTTAATCCAAGAATCACAGTCAGAGCAATTGTGTCCAACATGGATATACTTTACATGATACATCAACTCTAATACCCAGATCACATGACTATAAACTCTTACAAATATATATTCATTCAAATATGACATGGATCAGTCAAGCAGACTTTTAGCACTCATGACGTTGCACTATAGAAAAACAAGGACCTGACCTCTAAAACACACTGGACGCTGCACTAAGTCAGAAACCAGAGGAGACTGTGAAGTCCACCGCAGAAGGACCACTTTTGGACAAAATGTCCTCTCCATTAAAGGCAGCTCTTTCTGGAATAGCCTCCCAACTGAGGTACGGCATCTCAATAGCTTCAAAGGTCAACTCAAAGAATGGTTGACAACAATCACCGCTAAATGAACTTTGACACAGGGGCATCTCCTCTTGCACTTACATCTTAGGCTTGACACATTTAATTGTTTTAAGTGTTCACTGATGTGCATTGTCCCTGCTAAATAAACGATTAAATAAGTCATCTGTGTTTGTGACAACTTGATAATGAGGTATTAAAATGCTGTTGTTCTACCCTAAGCGTAACATGCAGCAGCCACACGTATGCATTTATCACAATCTACACATATTTAGGAGATTTATTTAATACTGAACTAATTACCTTTACTCTGTCAAACTAGGATCAAAGAGTTCAAATGGGCCAACAAAGGTCTTTTCACTTATTGGACCTGATTAAACATTGTTTTGCGGTGTGTGAACAGACGGTGTTTGATTGAAATCTCTCTGACACCATTTGTTTTGCTGCACCTGTTTAGTTTTTTCGTCATCTTACTGCCTTATGAAGTTGTTGACTTCATTTAGGTTCAGCGTAGGTCCGACTGGAGTCTAATCAATGTGAGTTAGCATCTGTAATCCTGACGTCTTGTTTTTTCTTTTCTTGTTCCTCTACGTTGTGAAAGAAAAGGTTGAATTCCTGCACACTGTCACTGAGTTTTTAAGAGGTATAGATGACAATTCTAGACTCATCTCAAGGCTTATACCATTATATTTGAACACTGATTCATTTGGTACGGAGACCAAAGAATTTAGAAATGTCATGTTGGAGTTTAAATCTTGAAGGATGTATCTTCATTTTAAAGTTGTATATGGTTGTCATCAACTGGCTCATGATTTATTTACAATGTCCCACACAAGAGACCTTTTGGGTCCCTGAGGGTCTGGAAGCCAAGTGCATTTAGTGATTCTTCAATGTTGTGGGTGTAGAGTAAAATGTAACATGTATATTTGAAACTGACATTAAGTGGAGTGAAAATGAGTGTGTTAAAAAATTAATAGTGATGCTTAAACCCGTAAGTACCATTAGAGCTCATTGGCTCAATTAGCAGCTAATTATAGAGCTATGAAAAAGACAATTTGCTATTCTCTTTGTGTGTGTGTGTGTGACAGGTGTTAGTTTGTTTGTGATATGATGGTTGCTGATGTGACCACCTTCACACAGGGGAGGTCTCAGGGTTCCTCTCTAGCTGCTGGCTAAGCTCCCCGGAGGAAATGGCATTCGTTCAGGGAAAAGATGGGACGTCCTGTGAAACCCGGGCTGATCCCATCTGGGACTGACCTCTGACCTCCCGTCTGAGAGGACCAGGGAGGCAGTGGGGTCGTGTTGAGAGGGGATAAGACAGCGAGAAGGACACCAAGATGATTGAATTTAGTTTTAAGGTTCAAGGAGGGGGTTTGAGGATTTAGCGAGAAATCAAAAACCCCCTCCTCTGCCTTCTCCTCTTCTCTCTGTCGTCCACAGGGCCCTGCAGCTGTCCCTTTTCCCTCTAATTTTTCTCTGTCAGATTTCAGCCTATAATTAGCAGAAAGACCTCAGTGACTCTCCACACACATGTGAGTGTGTGCCTGGACAGCCCAGAACTAATGGTCTAAATCCACCCCCATACACACACACCCCTCCAACCCTCCAACCCTGCAGATTGCAGGAGTGACAGGTTCACATGTAGCGACTCGGAGCTAAACTCCGTTCTCACTGGCCGTGCAGCCTGAAAGGGCCGCCCAACAGAGGTCTCCTCCACAGTGCCAAGGGGCATCTCTAAGCCCCCCACACGGTCCTTCCCCTTGCCCGGCATTCCTGTCATGGCACGGAGCCCCCACCTGCTGCCAGCGTCGCGTTTAAAGACCGGTTTTATAGAAGCGGCTGGGATTCAGGGTCTGTGAACTTACAAAGGGAAAGCAAAGGCCACGGAGTGTGCACCGGCTGTGCCTGCAGTGGGAACGGGGCGAAAGGAAATGCTGAGAACTTTTCCATTACATCCCGCTTGATCCCATCCCCGTGTTGAGTTGAGGTTGTATAATCACAGAACAAGGTTGTGTCGTACAGGTCATCATGGGTTGAGAGCCGCTTCTTGCTAATAGGACTAGGCAATGCCTTCCTAGAAATACTGTACATGCACGTCACTGTGATTTAGCCACCTGTTGGGATTCTGCCTTCTTAAGCCAGAGAACATGTCAAGACAAAAAAAACACACTGGACATCATCTCTGTAGCAACTCACACAGCTTACTTCATTATCATATTGACACAGTGAACAACCTTCAAGTTCTCGTTCACCAATTTCACAGAGAACACCAATTCATCAAAGTGTTTAAACAAGTAACTTAGCTAAAATTAGCAATGTCTCTGCATTACACAAATTGTACAGGCAATTATAGTACCATCATATTGTAATTAAAAGTATTACAAGTACATTAGTTTGTTTTGCAGAATGGCTACATTTACTATTTTTCTTAATATATTGTATCATGAAAAACTCAAAAGATATGTACTTTAGATACATTTGTTTTTATTTTAAGTGAGTACTGTACATCATTTACATATTTACAAAAGAACACAAAACAAGTAAAATAAAAAACTCAAATAAAATGTATCACTTTGTATTTAAAGTCATTGTATTTAATAATATGATGTGTTTTAATGCACATTTATTTAATGCAGTTTTTTGCACTTATGAATGTTTTTAAATATATTTTAACTTGTGAAAAAAAGCAAAATGTATGAGATCTGTATATCATACATCAATTGAAAAGGAACGTTAAATAGTACTAATAGTTGGGCTGCTCAATTAATCGTATTTTAATCGCGATTACGATTATGGCTTGCAACGATTACGAAAACAACGTAATCGAAATAAAACGATTTTTTAATTTTTATTATTATTACTTTTTTCTACAATAAATTTTTTTTTAAATTGGTTTTTCAGTTGAATTATACTTAAAGTTAAGGGTAATCAACTGTTAAAAACATACTGTTCAAAAAAATTCTCTACAAAATGGATGTTTTCATAAACGGATCATCGTTTTTAATAATGGTGATATCAATTATTGACCCAGATAATCGAGATTATGATTTTTGCCATAATCGAGCAGCCCTAACTAATAGGTAGTGGTACACATACTCACTTTAAGTATATTTAGCTGCCAATTTTAATTTATATGTATCTTGTTATTGTTAATTTGTAAATTCAACATGTATATTTTCTACTTTATTTTCTTGTCTTCTAATTTGTATTGTACAATGCCATGTCTTTTTATGCTGCTGCAACACAAACATTTCCCAAATTGGGATCAATAAAGTACTATCTCATCTTGTCTTATCTCTTATCATACTCAAGAACAGTATCTGGAGTAAATTGTTCATTATTGTATTTTGTATAAAAAATCTAATGTTTTTTAGAATGCACGTCATGATTTCTGAAATACTGTCACCACCACTAGAAACAAGCGCTTTGAGCTAGGACACGTCTCAAATGAAACTAATAACTGCTCCTCGGGAATCCTCCCTTGCCAATAAACACATACAATGGGAGTGCAGTATATTTTTAATAGAGGTGGAAAAAGGTCATTGCAACGGCGGAACTGCTTGAAATCCAAGCGTAACTATTTCCAGTGTAATACCAAAGCGTAAGTCAGCATGCAAAATGAGACAAATGCCGCACATTTCGGACGTGGCAATATTTCCGAGGAAACACGACACTCATCCTAGAGTAAACCGTGTCGTTAAAGGTATTACAAAGTCATTATTTTCCCCCTTTTTCTCACACTTCATTTGGGCATTACTGTAGTTTACAGAGGCTTTCTGTGGTTATGGTGGCTTTGTGTGGTTTATCAAGTTTTCCTGGCTTTTCTCCCTTAAACCCACAACTCTAAATCACACATTTGTCTAAACAGATGTGGTTTTTACCCACCATGACGTACAACTTTTACAAAGCACCTTTCACATTCTCATCGATTCAGCGCTGTGCCATTATTCACAAGAACCCATGGGAAGCGCACAACTGTGATTTTAGACTAAAGCTATTATTCATTCAGAAACTCTGAAAAGCGACTAGCGTTTAGTTTCTAGAACATGAAGTTCTTCCACTATGCTTTGATTAACTCAGCTTTAAGTCACAGCCATGCTTAAATGCGAGCAGAGGCATCTAAAGTTAGCAGAGGAAAGCTGTAAACATCAACGCTGCTGACCCAATGAGGCAGAGAGAACCATAATGTGGGAATGAACGAAAATTAAAATGAGGTAGCAAGACACGTAAATTGGGGGGAAAAACAATAACAACATTTAGTCGCTTCGGCTTGATTGACAAGTTCATGTGGGGAAATCTCTATCGTAGCAACACAACTTTGGTTGCTAGGAACAACACGAGCAGATGGATGGAGTGTCTGATTTTCCGCACTGAACGACATTAAGAGATGGCATCTGCTGGTGATCTACATGTGTGAGGATCTTGATTCTCCATGCCTAGAGTTTTGGCACAGGGGAAAAGTATTAGATTCAGGGGACAAATAATTAACTGACATCAGCTGGTGAGGTCCAGCAGAAGGTTGCTACTACAAATATAGCCGCTTTTTTCACAATCAATCGTTGCTGCTGTAGGCGGATGCCTCTGGATTGACACAAAACACTGCCTGGTATTCACTGCAGCTCTGATTAATGTGACAGAGAGGTCTTTCAAGTGAGCGCGGAAATAGAACATCAAACGGGTCGGACAACAGCAAAACAACGTCGTCTCCAACAGCCGGCCTGCATGATATAACAGGAAAATATGACCTGCCATACAACAACCCCTCTGTGTTATTACACTACACTTTGCCACACAAATTAGACATATGGATTGTTCTACTAATTCAATTGAATGATCATAAAGACCATTGATACAGACAAGGTACCAGAAGACAATCATTTTTAGAAGCAGGGGGCAGAAAGCATAATTTAAAAAAGAAAACAGCTCATCCAATCAGTCGTCCAATTTCAAAGTTTTTGGTCAGGGGCATTTTCTTAGTGTAAACTATATAATATATATGAATGCATAGCAATAAAAAAGAGATATATATATATATATATATAACAAATTATCTTTTCACGAGATAACCAATAACAACAATTATTGTCTGATGTATACCGGAGTTACAGGATCTTGCATAGACTGGATTTAATTTGGTTTCAATTGAGACTTTTAGTTTCTAATGGTATTTTCTTTACTTCTGGCGATTGCCCTAAAAAAATCGTGTACATTTTTGTTATTATGTGGAGATTGTCCTACTGATCGCAACCTTTATCATAAATGTGTTTTGGCCACAAAGCTTATTTTCTGCCATATTCCAAACTCCAACAAAGTAATTTAAGGGGAAATCCTTGCAATGCTTACTGGGAGTAACTTGGGAAGTTGGTCTTCAAAAATAAGTCTATTTAGCGAGAGTTCATTCACGAAAATTGATACTTTTCATGACTTTAGGTGTAATTATTTAAACAGTTAAGGAGAGATTTTGATTTTGATTGAAGATTATCAGGAGTTAAAGTTAGCGTGTGAGCATTGTAAGAGTGCTGTTATAGTGAGCCATTACAGCAGTGTGACTTAGTGTAATACAGTGTGAAGACTGTCAGTAAACACCTCAATGTATGAAGGTGTTGAGAGACAGTCCTGAGGTGTGCAGCCGGTAAGGTGGTGATATGTGGGAAGCTGCTCAGGCACCGTGTCGGCATCACCGTAACCAGAATCACGACAAGCTGAGAAAAGACAAGCAACCCAGTTTCACATCAGGTGTATCGGCGCTGAACTGTCTGCAGGTTGAAGGGTTCTGCTGTCATAAAATTAGCACCTTACTTAAAAGACGGGCGGTGATGTTTGAAGAGGAGCCGGCCGACACGACGGGGGATATTTGGCAGCTGCCAGAGCTGAGGTTAATGACGAGGCTGATGATATTCCTGCTTTTATTGACCTGTCAGTTCTTATCAGAGACTTTCTATGTAAACAAGGCTGGGGTCCCAACGCTGTGGTGGTGACAGAACCTAACTACAGGTGTGGAAAGAGCCATTTCTCCTGTGGAAAACACAAAACTAACAGTTGTGGTGAAACAAATTCAATGTGGTTACTGTGAGCTCAATCAGGCACAAGTAATTTAGATCACAGTTGGATGTGTACAGTAGGTGCATTTCTGGCTACTTCTTCGGGCAAAATATACAGGGCTACTAGAATAACTACTGAATTATCGTAGTAAGCATTTTGTAATCGTATAAACTTTTCTGTTCTGCTTCAGAAATAGATCCATCATTCGGACAGCATACTGCCAGAACCAGGCTTGTTATTCTTTCTTAAAAAAAAATCCATGTGTTCTTACTTGTCAAAAATCGTTTTTACAATATATACAATATTTGTTTTTATTAACATGTCTCAATGCTGACACATGCACAAGCTAGCAACACATTATGCACATGCATAAACACACACACCCAGACAAGTTCACAAACGGGTTATGCTCTGTAAACAAGGTACAAATCCTGACAACTTTGCACACAAAGTTGAGCTTAATATTAGCCTCCAAAGTAAACCACCGTTCCTGTGCCAGCACCTTCACAAAGGCCCACTGTAGTTATCACCTAAAGTGTGAACGGACTGCTCTCTCTGCTTTTTTATAAACAATGTGGACAGCCAAGAAAAACATCATAATTCCACTTATTTACTTTGAAAAAGATGTAATCTCTGGCGCTGGATATCTCTGAGTGTATCTGTGGGTGAACTTGGGTGCTACACATTTTTAAACACCTCCTTCGACAACCAAGAACTCTCTGATTCCTCAGCACTTTTATTTGACTTTCACATTCCTGTGCTGCGGCTCACTGATATTGAAGAGTTCGGGCCAGCGGTGGTATCCTAAAGGTTAGAGAGGCAGGCCTGGGACCAAAGGGCCAGCAGTTCAAATCCATAGAAATGTGAATGGATAACAGCGGCACAGACAAATGAATGAACCAGCAGTGGCTCAGAGGCTAACAGAGGAAGATTGTGGATCTCAGGTGTGAATGTGTATAATTGTGTGAATGTAAAGAAGTGTAGGCACTCCAAAGGATATCTTCTGAACACGAACAGTGAGAAATAAATGTTAAATACAAGTAAATACAACACATCCCTATACTGAGAACTGAGTCCTGGCTCAGACTGTTTATATACAAATGTGCTACATCAGCTATGTACAGAATTTACCTCAAAGAATTAAGCAGAATAAAACATGTTGTGACAAAAAATGAGTTCACAAAGTTCTGGTTGGGTCTGTGAGAAATGAATTTAGTCTTCAGATGGTGTAGGCGAAAGCCTTGTGTGGATATGTGTGAACAGCCAATTTGCTGTGACCGCCACTAGTCTTCTGCGAATGTGTAAAACAAGTTTTATATTAATAAGTGAATTAATAACAGTGTATATAATACTTTTGGAGTCAAACAGACAGTTAAAAGCAGTCCAAATGTATTTCGTAGTTGGAAAAATATATCAAAAGCTGAATAGAAGAAGAATTACAATTTTCATTGCGCCAGAACCACATGTTTTGGCAACATAACAGTTTCAAAGGTCTTTGGCGTGAGGGTTTTCAAACATATTAAGTGACTACGGTTATTACATTTCTCATTGGCTGGCCCTTATGGACACAGTTTGCGCCACAACTGCAATCCAATCGAAGACAGATTCAGTTTGAGACAGCAGCAAGATAATTGGTTAACAGACGAGGCGAAATCAGATAGGGGATACTTTAAAGGGGAAATGCCAACTGTCAGTTAAGGAAAGCAGGGAAGAAATTGCTGATGGGAAGCTTCTTTTTCTTGCTGCACTAATTTGTAATTTAAGCTGAGGGAACAGGTGCATTTTTACTTGAAATATTTGTCAAGTGCAGCTTTAATATTAGAGGAAGAACACAGCACTGAAAAAGTATAATATCTTGAGGCGGTGTCATACCTCAACAGATCCGAACATTACACATTAAGAAATGCAGCCTGAAGCATTAAACACTTTTCAATTATTGCTTTATACGCTGTACCATATGTAGTAGCACACACTGGTAGACTCTGGGTTCAGTGCGTTGACCTGATGAGAGATTGATGTGTGCGGTGAGGAATCTTCATGTGATGTGACGATATCTGGAACATGAAGCGGCTGCCCACCCGCATGCCGGGGCTCCAGGTCCCGCTTTTAGATTTCCACTGGCCTTTAATGTGAAAAGCCCACCCTGCTGTAATCTGCGCTCCGGACCAAGAAGAGACTCTATGACTGGAAAGGTTGCAGTGACCCCTTGAAAAGGCCCGACAGCGCTGTATTAAAATGCACCTGACCGAGAATGTATAACATAAACTTTATTGCAACCGCGCTCCAATCCAGGCATATGCCAAAATCAGGCTAGTTAATATGTCATCAGCTTACATGTTGCTCCCCTGAAAATTGTAAAATAAATATACAAAGTGTATTGGTGTATTGTTTTACTACTGATATTACATTTAAACAGGATGGAATCTGGTTTTCATTGTTGAACTTGAATGCCATATTCTGAAAAAGGCAGAATAACATTTTTAATTCCTGTGATTAAGAGTATCGTGAAGTTGATACCTGTTGCAGAGCGCATTTACTATATATTGAAACACAGAAAAAATAGATACAAATAAAAAATATGTTTAATTTAAAGTGCAAGCTGCTATTACCATGCAGGGTTTCTATTTATATATATATCGTGTGTATTGTACATATGCCCTGTACCTTGTGCTCTATCTATGTCTCCATCTCGCTGAACAGGTGCAACCTTACACGCAGCCGAAGCGTTCTGGAAATGTGTCCCCATAAATCAATTTAGATATAATTACAGACAACACAATTCATCAGTCAGCATGCATGGGTTCATATCATGTCATCTGAAATGATTAGCATAGCGAGCTATTTTCACAGATGGAGCGATCAAATCATGAACTACTTTGGTCTTGTGTTTTATCTAGGTTCAAATATTTATCAATACTCTGCCAACGTTTCATTCACATTTATAACTATAATTAGGTAGGTACTATGTGTTAATATGTTTGTCTCACTGTTTACAACAAAGTACTGTGAGTTACTGATACTAATAGGATTAAAACTTAGATCCACTAATGCTAAAATAAATGCTTTAACTTGCTGCAAGATTCCTTATACAGTACTCTAGCTTCCATAATAAACTCAAGCTCAGCGTTGAAGCCTTTTGCAGCCTTTTGCTTTTATATAGGTTGAAATCTACAGCCAAGAAATTAAATTTACAATAGATTGAGTATGGAGTGGAGTTTTGTTTATTATCCGTTTTTTGCCCGGCAACAGCATCAAATGTAACCAAATACATACTGGCCTCAAAACCAGTTTGTGTACTGATTATAAAATAATTCAAATGTATTATTATTATTATGGCGGGCTAAGAAGTACTGGGTCCATGACCAACTTTAAGTCAAATGCTTCTCTAGAGGCTTTTACACCTTGACCATAATACTGTTCTCAACTAAACAGACCTTAAAACAATATAGGTGAAACAATATTGCCAAGGCAGCGCCTAATCTTTTAAATCGTAAATGGTGTGTTAGTCAGGAGAACATTTAATCTATTTTCTTATAGATTTCTCTTTTCAGTGTCATTTGATATGGTGTTGGTTTTGATGTCTGCTTTAAACACGAAAGAAAATGTCAAATATTCAGAATAATAACCAACATAAGAGGAACAAAATAAAATGTAATATACAAATATTAAACCTATTTATGAAATGTAAAAGACCAGAGTGACCCATTCATACATCAAAGATAAGCTTAAACATAAGGTTGGATGTCAGGCTGAATAAAAACAATAAGTCGTTTTTTGTCAAAAAAACATAATAATATACCCCCAATATATCCCTTACCCTAAAGAATACAACAACAAAAGGCCCATTTGCCCAGACAGAAATGTCCTTATGTATACAAAGTAGTATTAGTGAACTCTTCTGTAATATCAAAAGTGACCTAAAGTAACATGATAGCTCAATTAAACATTGCGTGTTAACACCAGCGGCAACAGAAAGACTAGCGCTGAAACACAGCCAACCCCATTAGGATGCTCTCCAAATGAACAAAGATGGATCACATGCCGTTTAGTTGACAATCATAAAACCACTGGTACAGCTCCATGGTGCTGAGGGATTGAAGTCATGTGACACGTGGAAATGTGGAATCAGGGAAAGTGCTGATTAATTAGAAGCCAGCTAATTGGTGGTCGTCTAAAATAAGCATAACGACCTGGTGACACACAGCTTGAGCGGTGTAAACGATCAGGCACATGGCACGCTGACAGAGGAGTAAGCTAGGGGAGGGGGGGTGTGGAGAGAAAGGAATAGTGTATAAAATTACATTATATCCACAGTTTAACAGCACCCACAGGCACACGACCCACTCATAATGGATGAAAATCAGTTTTTAAATGTAAGACGGCCTCTTTGTACTTTGATTTCTGGACAGAACACGGAACATTGAATGAACTATAGCTAACAAGGTATTTAATATGACGAAACAAGTGGGTTCCTGCCCCAAAATATTCAACTATGTATATGGAAAACCAGTACTTTAAAGTGTCTGAGTAGTTTTAAAACTGTACTTGAAAAATGCTTTCATGAAAAGGGCATTTTGTGGTCGCGTGAATAATGACTGTTTTAGAAAGGACTTTAGAAAAACAGTCAACGTTGTGACACCGCAAAATATCTTGTGACCTACACTTGGTCAAATATAACCGGTTGTTGGTTTTCAGTGAAAGTAAAAAACCTTGAACACAATGTTTACCTTAACCCTGATTAAAGTTAGTAGTAGCTCATATTGAACATGTGTAAAATGATCTGCTAACTTTGCACCATCCCTACAGACCCATTTCAAGTACTTTTCAGCATATTGTAGGTCTAGCCTTCAACTCCATTGTTTTATTTTACTTTCTCTGCTCTTAGCAGGTCTCCTGTGTGTACTGGAAAGCTTGTATGAATCCACTGTATGATAAGCACCAAACCACAGTCATAGTTCAAACGGAATTGAAAATGTAAAAACAAAATACAAAGTATAAACGTGCAGTTAGTACCGATCGATAAGAAAATGCTATGACCCTGTGAAACCTTGCTTTGCCCTATGATGGGAAAGTAATGGGGTCTGGGGTCAACTTTCTCTCCCCCCCTCTCTTTCTCTGCTACAGTAACTCTATATTCACAGCTCAGCCATCGCTGAAGTGATTAAAGCGGATCTGAGCCAACAGAGTGAAATGCAGTCTGCAGGAATGTTCCACTTGACCATCCAGAGCATACCAAGTGAGAAGCAGAGGTTGTGTCTGGGAGGAGGTTTAGGTTTCACTAGACCTTCTTATGTTGTAGCAGTCATCCAAACATTTAAGCTAATAAAAAGTTAGATGCACGGTGCGTCGGCCAAGATAGTCAGTTGATGTGTGAAATGCCAATGAATGTAATATTAAAGGAACCCTTCTGGCATTGAAGCGTGAACATAAAATGACTTTAAACTTGCTACATTTATTTTCATATAAAACGTAAGAGTAGGCTTTTGTATTGATGGCTGTGGTATAGATTGAATGCCTTTAACAAGGGCAGGAGAGTTAAATGAAGGAATAAAAGCTTACTTGCAGATAACAACAATTTAAGACATGTGGATCATCAAACCTCAAGGCATCAGTGTTTAATGCTGTAAACAACATGTTGGAAATATTCTGAAAAGTCCTTCAGAACTATGTCACCAACACTCCTTGAGTGGAACGTCTATGATTGATGGAGTTTTCTGTTACCATGGAAGTGTTTACGCGAAGAGCTAGTGAGGTGGTGTCCACCGTGTCTGCTCCAAGATCTGCTCTTGGATTTCAAACCGGACCAACATGGCGGGTTGTTTGGAAACTTTGTATGAAAAAAAGGCTTGATGCAGTCGCTGAATATGTATTAATTTTAGATCAACAACGTTTCATTTAAAGGTTTTCAGGAGTTTCCATAGACGGCAAATCGCTACGTCACAAATGTTTTATGGTCCTGATTGAGTTCCATTTCTAAAAGTTGTTATTTGAGGTTTTCTGGAAATGTCAATAGAGTTGAATAAATGAATGGAGAAATTACTTCTGGAATGGGAGCTAGTGGATGGAGCAAGCTCTTACCAGTGTGTTCTCAGCGAACATCTAATAAATAAGCCTCAAACAGAACATGCCTAATGGCCATCAATACGTCCAGAAAGAGTTGACAAAAATGTGACTTTTTCCAAACTCAAGACAGTAACGACAATGCCACTGCAATATCATTTCACCACAAGGCTATTCTCAACTAATAGGGTCCTAACTCTAAAGAAGTGCCTCTAAACAGATATGACTTACTGGCTGTCATTATTGTGAACAATAACTGAGCACCTGCTTCTGTACAACACTCACCTTCATCCCGGGGTCACTGTCACATTCTCTAGACAGAGACAGATTGCCTGTCACACAGGTGTTCTTCCCTTAGCCCACACACGCTCACAGACACACACAGACACACACACACACACACGCTCACAGACACACACAGACACACACACACACACACGCTCACAGACACACACACATGCTCACAGACACACACACACACACACACACACACGCTCACAGACACACACACACGCTCACAGACACACACACACACGCTCACAGACACACACACACACGCTCACAGACACACACACACACACACACACACACACACACACGCTCACAGACACACACACATGCTCACAGACACACACACACACACACACACATGCTCACAGACACACACACACACACACACGCTCACAGACACACACACACGCTCACAGACACACACACACACACACACACACACACTCACACACTCACAAACACACACACATGCTCACAGACACACACACACACGCTCACAGACACACACACACACACAAACGCTCACACACGCTCACAGACACACACACACATGCTCACACACACACACACACACACACACACACACACGCTCACAGACACCGACACACACATGCTCACACACATGCTCACACACACTGACACACACACACACGCTCACAGACACACACACACGCTCACAGACACACACACACACATGCTCACAGACACACACACACACACCCACCACACACACACACACACACACACACACACACACACACACACACACACACACACACACACACACACACACACACACACACTGACACACACACACACACAGTCCCTTGTGCCCTCCTAGATAAGGTAAGCATATGTAATGGCAGTGGAGGAGGAGCACTTTTTGTGCCAAGTGCTATTCACTTTGAATCGTAATCCTCAATTCATTAAAACATGAAAACACACAATGATGGAGGAGCAGCCAAGCCTGCCCAGTAGCAACTTGGGGTTGTTCAGCGTAAAGACAGCGACTTTGACATTGGGACAGAAGTAGTCAGGGTTAATCGCCAACCTTATAATTAAAGAACAACCTGCTCTACAACCTCCAACAAAGCTATCACCCAAAGACAGTTGGTAGGGAATTGTTTGATACTAAAATTATAGATTTGGGGTGGAAAGTCAATTTAAATCTACATAGAAACAATAGGTTACATAGGGAAAGATTTCCACTTTGAACTGATATTGCTAACCTATACAAATACAATTATTATTAAATACATTTTTAAGGTTAGTATTTTTTTATACACGCTTTTTATTATAATACAGGTATTTTTATTCAACTTTGATGCAATTAGCAAGCCGCAATGATAAGACCAAGTTCAAACACTTCCCGTCAACATTCCAACCATCCCAAAACGTTCTCTCAGTCAATTTCCACTCAGCCCTTTCCCCGCCACGCGGAACAGTTAATTAGTAAAGAAGACATCTCCAACCAACATCATCTCCGGAGGCTCCCCTCGGTGTGAAGAATCAAGGTGTTAAAACAGGGAACTGATTTATTAAGTTCTAATTGTTGGTGTGGATGTCTCTCCGTCAGGCAGGGGCTGATGTTACTGACAGACTTCGCTGAGTGCTAAGTTTTGTCAGCTGGCAGATTCATGGCGGACGGAAACCTCCCGCTGGTGAGAGAATATTTGAGAAAAGTCGCAAAGTTGTTGCCACCACTTGAAAATTGCCCCTTGTGTCCTAGTGGGTGTACTGTTTGTTTTTTTCACCTCCAGAAGGCAGATGATTAATGACCGGGGGGGACGACAGAGGAGGGAGAGAGGTTCACAAACATGGAGAAACTGGAGAAAGAGAGAAGAGGACGGACTGAGGAAGAGCAGGGGCTCCGGGGGCTTAAAATATCCTGGTTTGGGGGGTCGGCGAGCGCTGCCACGGGGGTCGCTGTGCCCGCAGTTTACAGAGCACACGTAACGAATGACTTGCAGGAGATCGCAGAGGCTCAAAAAAGTGAGGCTCGTCTGGCTGGGCTATTTGTGGAGCAGAAATTCATCATCGGACACATACTGTCATCCGATGATGGATCAGCGGAGAAGAGCAGATCAGATGGAGAGGGGGGGGGGTCAGGGCATCCTGTTACAACACACAGCTTTGAGGGAAACAAACTTCAGCCACCTGGCCATGTGCCTGGACATCAAGCTTTGGACAATCCAAAACTTCTGCTGGTGTCTGATCACAGCTCCAGTTTGTTTTCTTTGGTCTGAATCATAAAAGGAAGGCTTACTTTGTATACAGTTCCACGAGCAGCTTGTTATCGTTAACACTCATCTTGCCATATTACAGATCCAAAACAAATCTGACTCCAGACCTGTAACTATATCGCATAAGCCTTGTCAGCACACTTCTCCATATTTGACCATCTGAACAGTGTGACAAACAACATAGGTTAAGGTGCTATGCGTACAAATACACACAGTCACACAAACGCTATCTTATTAGTCCTGGCTTCTTTTGAGATAGAGACGGAAACAGTTCGGATATGGCAAATATCATTTTATAGTTCAGTCCTGCAGCTTATTGATACAGGTACAAGTTAAAAAATAGCAATTCAAAGTCTTGTATTTCAACAATTGCCCTCTTCGTTTATCCTACGTCAACTTTTATAATTATGTTTGGACACTAAAAGGATCCTATTCAATAATTTATAGAAAACGTTCTCTGTCATCATAGAGAGCCTACTTTCCCGTATATTTTTAAAGTGAACTTTAAGATGCGAATCCTCTGAAAGATGACCGAAATGTGTTCCTCATTTGCATACAATAGAAGTGTGGCGGACCTGTCAGTCTGACCACACCACCTTCCTTGTATTCTCACAGTCTATCATTCTCACCTGATGAGCAGCTTGCCTTGGTTTTGAATAGCATCAGTGACCCCAGGGTTAAAAGTGTGCAGGTCACAGGCCCCCCACAGCTGTGCCCTCTGTGATTTATATATCTGCCCTGAATTTACAGCTTGTGAAATACTCTCCGTTAACAGCAGAATGAGAAGATGGAGAATCAGAGTGGTAGGACATGGAGGAACAATGGGTTCGTCTTCTTGGACACACTAGTGCACTTATGTGTTCATATGTATTTGAATATTTAAAGGGAAAAGGTATATTTGAGGTTTTACATTTGTACAGCTTTGCAAAATGTGTGTTTTTGGGTGTATGCATAAGTGCGTAAGGGTCTACTTTAAATGTAAGTGCAAAATATCTGAGGCTGTATATATGTGGTTTAATGTGGGGATTCATGTGGATGGCATATGTCTGTGCTGTGTGTGTGTGTGTGTGTGTGTGTGTGTGTGTGTGTCTGTGCTGTGTGTGTGTGTGTGTGTGTGTGTGTGTGTGTGTGTGTGTGTGTGTGTGTGTGTGTGTGTGTGTGTGTGTGTGTGTGTGTGTGTGTGTGTGTGTGTGTGTGTGTGTGTGTGTGTGGCCTAGCATTACTATACTTGTGGGGACCTAAATCTGTTTACACAGTCACGTGTGGGGACTCGCCTCCCTTATGGGGACACATTGGAGGTCCCCATGATGGGAATCATTAATTTTAGGGTGAAGACTTGGTTAGGGTTAGGGTAAGGTTAAGGGTAAGTGTTAGGGTTAGGGTAAGGTTAAGGGTAAGGTTAAGGGTAAGTGTTAGGGTTAGGGTAAGGCATGTGTTGGTTATGGTTAAGGTTAGGATTGTCTCCAGGAAATGCATGTAAGTCAATGTAATGTCCCCTGAAGTGATGTATACATGGTGGGTGTGTGTGTGTGTGTGTGTGTGTGTGTGTGTGTGTGTGTGTGTGTGTGTGTGTGTGTGTGTGTGTGTGTGTGTGTGTGTGTGTGTGTGTGTGTGTGTGTGTGTGTGTGTGTGTGTGTGTGCACATTCCCCAGTGAGCGGAGCACCTGGCACGGAGGAGAGCTTATAAATTCCCACGATAAGGAGAGGGGAAGTGTCACATAGCTTGGTGTCATTTTTTTAAGATGTGAGGAAATGCCGCCCAGCTTGATCTCCTTCTGACACACAGAAACACTGAAAATAGTGATCAGTTTCCCATGCAGGATAAACTTCAATTGATGTAGCAGAAAAGTTGGAAATCTAGGTCGAATCCAAACCTTACCCACATTGATTGCCAATACAGTTTTGTTATAGTTACTTACTGGTATTGAGAACAGCCTTATACAAATGTGTATTTATTTTTGGCCTGCAGCTTTCATCTTTCAAGTCTTATCAAGTTGTTGATAAGCCTTAACGTAATTTATCATGAATGTGTTTAATTCAAAAAATAATACAAGCATATTTTAAATGTATTAAGGGTTATTGCAAAGACACAAAAACAGATTCATAGATTTATTTCAGAAACTCATCCTCCTTTCATTTGACAAGATGTTATGCTAGGTGAAACAGTTGTATCTCAGCCTTGACTTTGTATGTGAAACCAAAAATGTCACAGTTATTTCCCAAATGCTTCTTCCTAAAATAACCCTCCCCCTCCCCCTGATGATCTGATGGGTGTACAGTAACTCTGCCTCCTTACTGCAGTGCACTGCCTCACAGCGCTCCTGGTATTGATGACACTTTCCTATTAAAAGAGATGTTCCACACATATTCTCCTCATTAATTTGTTGTCAAGCCAATGTTGTTATTTCGTTCCCTGGTCAACGTGTAACATCTAAATGAGTTTGTTCAACAGATACGGTGTCTATGTAAATGATAGGTTTAGATCATCTCTATGAATTGGGTCAGTGGACGGTGGTTGTGGGGATTAAAGAGATTAGTAGCCACTGATGAAAAGGAAAACCTTGCTTATCACAGGATAAGTCTTCAGGTCGACACGTGCACAGTAATATGGTGCACATAGCACAGTATCACAGGAATATGGTCTGTATTTGATGATGCTCCACCTAAAATGAACAGTTCACCCCGAAAATCTAAAAGAAATGTGTCATGTTTACCTGTAGTGCTATCAAGTTATTGTTTGGGTGTGAGTTGTTGAGTGTTGGAAGTATTGGCTGTAGAGATTTCTGTCTTTTCTCAAATATTGTAGAAATACATTGCACTTGCACCGGCTTGTGCAGAACACCCTAAAATAAATAAATTAGAAAAACTCAACAGCAATTTCTCTTTCCAGAAATCATGATCAACTTCCTCAACATAATCCATAGTCCTTGCTTCCCTCTGAATGGTGATAGGCTTGGAGGGTGTAGTTCAGTAGTAAGAAAGTCGTTTCTACAGGAAGCTGCTAACAATAAGGTCTGTGGATTATCTCGATTAACGCTCATGTTTTCCTGAAATAGACGTTGCTTTTTTGGCAACTTCAAGCACCAAAAGTAGAGTTTCATGTTCTTCCATTATATTTGAGAGAAGCCAGACATCTATTTAACTGAACCTGGCATGTTGCTGATTACATTTTGTCCTCATTCATAGCAAGAAAATACTCAATTTGTTTTCAATAAGTGAAGAAATAAAACAGGACTGCTGCGTAATAACAGTATTACATTTCCTTGATAGTGCAATACAAAGTCACAATATGGTTCAACTTGATTCACCTCAGCCAACTATATTCCTAGGAAAACTGAAAACCTTTTATTGCTAATGTTTCACTTATATTCAAATCTTTCTCGGTGTAAAGCGCTTAAGAGATTTGACCTGTCAAAAGCAGTGGTTTAACATGTGATTGTCAGTGTTTCTCTTCTAAAAATAGGTGTAAGTAACGTCTTTTTACTTTGCCTAACCTTGATCGTAGAAATACCGGTAGACTAGACTAAAAGACCGAACTAGACGTCACCCAAAGTAGATTACACTAAATATGGTTCCATAAAAAGTGTAATAAATCAAAGGGTGATTATCATTTTACAACATTTTCCCAATAAAGCAACGCACAGCAGAAAGATTCAGTCTTGTGGGTGTTGTGGGATGGTGCACTTTGGCATGGGTGGGAAATCGATCGTTTGCGGGGAAAGTAAGAGGTAAACAAACAAACAGTTTTGCTGAATGTCATCGTCTCCCTGCTGGGCGTTTGTTTGTGGGGGTCAAAGGGGTAGGAGGGAAAACAGGAGTGGAAATGTAATAAATCAGAGGGATTTTAGAATCTGATGACAAACCTAATTCCTGTCTGAAAAGAGCCGAGGGCCCCCCCCTCTCCGACTGTCATCGAAGCTGGCCTATAAACATCGCAGCTGTCATCCAAGCTCGCCAGGACTGCGAAGGACATGCCATCGTGCCTCTCACATGCTCTTTCCTTGGGCCAATTCTGGACTGGAGTGGCTGGCGAATTCCACTTTGCATTTTGTCACATTGGGCCGCAGTGGGGGCTGGACTGGGACCCCCACTGTAAACCACCACCACCACCTCCACCCACTATCCCCTCTCATGTCTGACCATCTGTTGAAGGGCATTTACCCCCGCAAAATCACTTCATCCGTCTATCACTCGGAAAACACTTGTGAAGCCATAAAAAGGGAAATGTGGATAAGGGGGAGGGCTGGGTTAGGAGCAGAGAGTGGTGAGTGGGTGAGGGAGGGGGGTTGGGGGTCTGCACACCGTGCTAAATGTTGTCACTGCGAAAGGTGAGTAGAGGAGCTTTAGAGGCCATTTTCCACTCAACAAATGCTCCGCCTGCCCCTCACCACAGCCCCCCCCTCACCACAGCACCCCCCTCACCACAGCACCCCCCTCACCACAGCACCCCCCTCACCACAGCCCCCCCCTCACCACATGCAGTGGTAACTAGATAGCTCTCAGCGTGCCTGCTCTGTAACCTACAACTAAAGCTGGCAACTCACTCACTAGAGATAAAAAAAAATGAAATATAGTATTACACTGGGACATATAGGCATCTGTGGAGCAGGTCTACTGTTCCAAACCTGTTGCATTAACTATAACCTAAAGCAAGACGAGACCCTTGACTGCTTTATACCACACGGACATGAATTTCAATCGAATTTCTCCAGATTTTAATCTCAAAGCGACAATGGTTTCAGAAAACTAACGAAACATTTTGGGCACAGAGAGCATTGTTAAATTCATTGTTAAATGGATACATTTATAATGCACGCTTCAGTATATAATCAATTAAGAATTAACACCCTTTTCAACATATCTCTCCAGCATATTAGCAGCTGTTGGCTAATAGTTTTGGTACCTCACAAAACCAGTTTGCAGCTGTTTCCAGGAAACAAATGATCATATAAGCCAAACGTTCAGTACAATATAGGCACTGTACAAGCTGAGTAAAAAAATGTATTGTATTGACCAGAAATATGACGCCAATGAGATTCTAACAATGCTCTGGTCTGGTTTTTAGACAACTGTATACAAATACAACCACTTATCGACAACTACAAATTGTTTAGATAACTGAAATGTTTCTCGTGTTAAATGACAGTCTCTTTGGGATGATATGTTCATGACTATAAGAAACCGAACTGACATGCAAAAACTACTTGACACTTTTCAAGAGTGTTGTTGGAGAATAGCGGTGGCCGAAGCAGAAGACACTCTCTAGTGCCAGTTTGGTTTGTGCGATCTGGGCTACTGTAGAAACATCTCAATATGGAAGAGAACCCACTTCCAATGGAGATTCAGTTTGTCACAATACCAGATATATGGTAGTAGAAACAAATACCAATTCAACACCATGGTAAAAAACAAACAATAACTCCAATGCACAACGTCTAATCCAACATAAGAATATTGGACAGTCAGTTATTCAGAAGTCTCTTTAATGTGTTATAGCTCAAATTTGCCTTCTCATGAATACTTTGTCAGTGCGTTGTTTTAGTTTTCATAGTTAGCCTTAATGTAAAACAGTGTTTTCCCGACACAGTGGTTTACATTCCTCACTAACTGCTGCCCTGTGTTTCCCCCTCTCTATTGGTTTAGACATGAATGAACGCAACACATCATAAATAAGAAGAAGAATGTCACAGGGCCTACTTCCTGTGTAATTATATCAACGTGCTGTACAGTATGTGATGCTGGAGAAACGAATGCGTGTGCTCACCATATGTATGATGATGACACACAAAAACACGCTGTCTTTGTCTGTCTACTGTACTTACTTCGCACACACAAACTTTAAGGTTTTATATGAAAGGACATAAAACAGTTTCCGAATATCTTAAAGACCTCTAACGGTTTGAGTTTTACTGCTAGATGTATTGTCCCGCATTCACAATTTGAGGAAGAGTTGGTTGCAGTTGTATTGGATTGCACTTGAATGTTTATGGTTGCATAGTACTAATGATAAGACAATTACCCACGAGCCAATTGATATCCCCCTCAACAGTAAATATCCATGCTTCAATTATGTGGCTTAAAAATGCAGAGAGAATTTTGAGGTGAATGTTTTTACTTTATATATTTAATACAAAATAAAATGTTTTTCTGTGACAGCATCTTACCACATAACACTTTCTGGTGTTTGTTTAAAATGAATTAAAGCGTCAAAGTGTGGCATGGGTTGATGTGTCTGGCCGTCTGCACTTTGACCTCAAAGCAGCCCATCAAAACACTTTCGAAATCTAATTTCGCCAAAGTAGGAACTCATCTGTCAACACCTTTTGCCTCTCCGTAGCCAAAACAGTGATTATATCAATCGCCACTGCTGGAACTAATTGAGATAACAGCAGCGCGGCAGAGAAAGAGTGCAGAGCTGAGGGCATGCCCCGCTCTCTGGCTCCATCAGCCACAGGCTGCTCCATTGTCATTTTCGGGGAGGTGATCACAGTAATAGTCATGTAATTGGCTTTAAGTGGATTAAGTGCCGGGCAGTGCAGTGCAGCTCTGGCCAGAGATGTGCGGTCCAAACACAACCTGTTGCCCAGGCTGTGGCTGAGCGTGAGGTCTCAATCTGGACAACAGACATGGCTGCACGTAATGTATAACATACCGCTCCAGTCCCCTCTTCTGATTGGCTGATACACATGTGAGGACTTTTTAAAATACCCAATAAGCACACACCTGTGACCACAAAACTGTTAATGTACCCATTCCTCAACTGAGGCGGTACATGGCAACTGCTTTGTTTAGCTACTGTTTAGGGAGTATATTGTGTACCAGAAGAAAAACAGTCAGAACAAAGTTAGTAGATGATTTGATGCCATGTGATACCGTTTCTTTAATGCTGAGGCTTTGTAGACTGTTTAATCCAACAATTAGGTTAATTCTTATCAGATGTTCAATGTACATTTGATCAAAGATTTTTTTTATGATAAGTGTTAAAAAATACAATCCTACAATTTGAGTTGTTGAGTCTACCTAAGCTTTAAACTCTTGGCTTGATAACAAACAACTACATATAAGGCTGAATTAAACACATTTTGTTAAGTAATAAATACTGGCTACAGTATACAATACGATATACACAATAATCTAGATTTGTTAGCCATGCATTCAAACGGATGATTATCTGTAAACTGTTTGTGTAATGTTAAAAACATGCACTACACATAGTTTATGGTTTGGTGTGCATTTCTGCCATTTACAAAATTAAGATATCCTAAATCTAAGGGAAGATCTAGTCTCAAATTACAATTTAGATAAATAGTAAGATACTGTATTGAAAGTGTTAGAAATGCAGAGCTTTAATGATAGAATCTAGCTCCTGCAATTAAGACTTGATTCGAGAAACAATATACTGTGTTGCACAATGTGCAGTCCAAACATCAGAGAGCCATTCTCAATTAAAGCCTTCTTTCCACTCGCTCTTTACTCATGGTTGTAAATTTAACTTGGCATTCCTTTATGGAGCAGGTGTGAGGGATTAGACTTGGGCGATGGGGGGGGGGTTCATAAAATGTACATGTGACATATGAACATGAACTTCTTTACATACAGAGTGATTGGCACACTGCAAAGTGTGAAATTCAGAAGAGGCTATACATACAATACATTAGAACATTGTAAATGCAGACATTAAAAGACATTTACAGAGATACTGACAACTGTGCAGCACATTGACAGCACCTGCTATCACTACTGAGAAGACAAGTGCTGCCCCTGTTGAAACTTTTACAGTTTCCTTTAAAAAGATCTTTCAACAAAAAGCGAAAGCACCTGTCTGAGTAGGCTATACACATTTTGAACGTCTGGGATCAGAACCGGGGATTTCCTCATTATGCCAGTTTTTGTTTATTGTTTATTTTAGAAGACGTTAGTTTTGTGTGTCTTTATTTAAATAAAATGTACTATTTTTTTTAGAATACACCACCAATCAATCCCTGCAATGCAGGTGAAGTATTTTTGCCTGCCAAAAAAAAAAAAAAAAGTAAGCTTTCTGAATTTAGCCAACATACAGTAAGTGCAATAAAACAAGTTTACATAAATAATGTTGACCCCAGAACACATCCATAAAACACCCAGAAGCAAGGCTTTTTGATCTAGTAAGTAAAGAGGTTCATATTTGATTTATAAAATGATATACAGACGCTTCTCCTCCTTCAACGCTGAAGTCATTCTCACAGCCTGTCCTCCTGCTGTGGAATCAGGGACTTAAAAGAGAGCTTTCTGACAATGTGCAATGATTCCAAATTCCCCCAGGGAAAAAAGAAAGGACCCCGGCTTCCTGTTTTCCATTCTCAAAACACGTTGCGATGCAAACCAAGCCAAATTGCTGGGCAGTACAATGAGAGCGGGTGTGATTCGGCTTTCAGCAGGCCTGTTACCAGGGATTAGTCCGGCGTTGTTTAATAGCGTTATCCGTACCACAATAGAATGTTGTTTTATCAGTGCAATAAGTCACACACTTTGCTCACTGGCTGCTTCAGAAATGTCACCGTGAAATTTCCACGAATCTGTCCCTGGCATCTGCCCAGCTGGTGCAGGTGAGGTCCATGAGAGAGCACAGCTGCCACTCTCAAACTCGCATTCAGACACGCACCAGCAGGCATGTATGGGCCCCATAGATAGATTGATGGTGGCGGGGGGGACAGAGGGCTGCGTGGCTGTCCTGAAATCAGGCCAGCTTTACACAGCGGACACGCTCTCAAACCTACAGTCGTAGTAACATTTTATGTGACAAGCATTATAAAGGTGATTTATAGAACGCATATGTGTTGGGCGGTGTATTTTCCAGAATATCTATCGGGTGGAATTAGGCCTGCAATTTTAAAATGTGCCTGGTTGTTCACGTCGTCCCTACTTTGACCGTAAAACAAACTTCCTGTAAAAATAATGAGGGTAGCGAATGGAAAACTCTGAATGCCCCCTCAAAAGCCCTGACAAGGGCAAGGGAGGCACGCTGTTACAAGCACACACTTCGTTTTGTTGTTGTTGTTTTTATGGGATGGCCTCTTATGTATGCCACTGACCTCTGGTTTGTTCTCCTTTGTACTCTTTCATTCAGGGCAGACCTGGGCCACAGTGCCAATAGTGCTTGCAAATGGTTAGCTAGCTTTGATGTAAAACGCCTAAAGAAGCAGCGACAGGAGCTTAGTGGGGACAGTTCAGACAGCTTGAGCTGTCAATCACACAATGTTTCACTCAGTCGACTTTCAAATTCTGGCAGGCTTGTCTAAACTTTCATGTGTCAGCCTGTGAATAAACTACACCTTCCTGGAAGTTGCTCCAAGTATATCATTTCAGTTTTCCATTAGTTTCTTTTAGGACAGACACATGATAGATTATCTGAAACATGCCTTCTGGAGGCTGCAGAGCAGCTGGGCCTAAAACTCTCAACAAAAAATAAAGTTAAAGCTGTTTCAAGCTAGATGCTTGTTGTAAGGTGTGAACCTGTATTATTAAGAGAGCAAGACTTTTCAGTTGATCTTTTTACTCCACTCAGAAGTTTAAAATCTCCATCCATCAAGTATTTAAGTCATTACCTCAAGGTTAATGGATAATACAATTGTTTTTTTTAAACTTATATCACTGAATCTGTAAATACAAAAGGTTTTATATTGTCATATTTGCTTTAAACAGCTCATGTTTACTGGCCAGTTGTTCTTCTGTGTATTACAGAACAGAAAGGTTGATCGGTTTACTACTGAAGAGTTCACACAGAGCCACAAAGTAAATAGCTTTGATGAAGGATGAAATGCCGTTGTGAAGTGGCCTGGGGACACTTGTTGCACTGTATCCACAACTCAACCAGATGTATCCCTCTACCCTCTCCCCTCATCCAACAGTCACTCACAAAGCACTCTCCATTCCCTGCCATCACACACACCCATCTTCCTTATTTTAGGTCCAACATCAGGCATTACTCACATGCAGGCACCTCAGAGATAGACACACAAAAAATGTAGTTTGCGTATGCAGTTTATTGAGGTTAATGCATGCATCAAAGACTAAAGCATATTCTTTTTATGTGAAAAACTATTTGGCAACAAACCTGATTCTGATGAATGATCTCAGTAAATCCACTTACATTAAACAAGTGCAGAACACTGCTATGCAGAGTCAGAAGCCACACAAGAACAATAACATGTGTTGTGAAACACAAAACAAAATATAAGGCTCACATCATTAATACAAGCATCATCTCTTTAAGCCAGCACACAACAAACCATCACTACACACTGACAATAACACTGGGCTGTGCTGAACTACAACTACAAAACTGGGTCAGACGCCACCAACCACCCACATGACTTATTCAAATTGCCAATGGTCAACATAAAAACACATACTGTAGGTTGGACATGAGCTGACTCACCTTAAACATAACGAGATACACAAATAATCGCACTTTTGTCCTAAATTTGAAGCTAAAAGTCCATTTAGAGATGTACTCACCGGTTAGAAGATAAACGGTCGTTTGCATCCTCCAGGTCCAGTTCTTTGGTTGTCATGGTAGCTGGTTCTCCTCAGGTGACATTGAGCACGGAAAATCTCCGAAAACACGCATCTGGAAAAAGTCTGGAAAAGTTATACTGCCATGCTGAAGCACCCCCCAGGATAGCCACAGCACCCCCTAAGCAACCCCAATAAATGTATGTGTCTTTTTCTTTTTTTATGTGTGAAATTCATAATTTAAAAAAGGAATGATTCGAAAATAATATGCCACAGTACAGTACAGTACAAGTAGCCTACTTCTGGGTCTCTGTGTGTCATTCAAGCTCTGCTCTGTGTGTGTGTGTGTGTGTGTGTGTGTGTGTGGGAGCCATTTTGTGTGTGTGCGCGAGCGAGAGAGAGAGCGTGCACCGGTACGGAGATCGTTGTGGTTAGCATCTGGTGCTAGCTACGCTAAGTTACATACCACGTCAAGATAAAAGCAACTTATTTCAATACTCTTTGCTAAGGGTAACGTGTAGCTGCTAGCTAACATCTTTAACGATCAACAACCATACGTCTCTCTCTGACACGTGAGCTCTCAGCAGCCAATCAAAGGACGACGTGAACAAAACTACGGTTTTGCGTGAAAATGTATGTATTTATTCAAATATTTTATTTATTTCATTGTGATATTAATTAATCTTTTCACTTTCATAAAAGAAGTAATAATTAACAGGTTTAATTTTCAAATTAAATACTAATGAAATTGAGAAAATCATTCAGGAAAAGGAACCAGTAATAAAACATCAAGGAAATCAGCAATAAGACAACAAATTAAGCCACAGAGTAGGCTTAAGCTCAGAAATTATAATATAATAATATGCAGTTGTTGCAAATAAGTACATAAGGTAGATGTACAACTTTTAAGAACAGGTTAAGATGTTTTAATGTCTCAGTGTGCAGGAAGTGGATTTGAAGGGGTTCCTAGTTATTGGGTGCAGCATATAAACCCTGGCACCCATTGTGCTGAGGTTGTTGCTTGGTAGTGGCAGTACACCAGCCCTTTTCTTTCTTCTGTAAAATAACATGAAAAACATATTTGAGTCCCCTTCAATGTGCTCATCACAGTTACCCACATGTGTATTTATGTGAAACAAAGAAAAGCAGTCAATACTACAGATCTGAAGTGCTTGAAATAGTGAATATTTGGCGTTAATGCTTAATGAATTATGTGTTTCTTAATATATTCATCAACATGGCTTTCTATTTTTATTTTTGCAAGTGGACTAATATAAACATCAGCTATATTTCAGTAACATTTCTTCACACCGACCCTTCTCCACCACTCCAGTTCTCACACTCTGAAATCCACCCTCAACGGGGGTTTCAATATCCGGGTCACCTGCGCGGTCACGGTCAGTCACACAATCCGCTGGATCTCCGAGGGCCTGACTGCAAACCTCCATCCAGCACCGGACCTCTCTCATTTAGACACGAGGGCTTCCCAGTGGGGCGTCTTTGTACTCAGCAGGCACGGCACCATGGGACAGCCTGAACCCGGGGTTTGATCAGAACCACCTGACTGTGCAGGTCCACCATATCTTAAACATCTCTTTTCCCTCCTTAGGAAGAGGAAAAATCATCGGGACTGTTTCCTGTTGACCTGCATGCCATCGCTTAGGCTTTGCTTTTCTGATAGTGTGAGAATATGTGTATGTTTTATATTTCTCCGCTCCATGTGTGTCTCACGGAGCATTTTTTGGAGATGAAAAAAACTGCAGGCCTTTTAGACAGTTAAAGCCGTGGATATAGGTTAATTCAAAGTTTAAGTTAAAAAAATAAATAAAATAAGATCAAGGCAAGTTTATTTATAGCACATTTCAACACAAGGCAATTCAAAGTGCTTTACAACAATGAAAGACATTAATAGCATTAAGAAATATTATAAAACAACATTTAAAAACACTCATTTAAAAGCAAAGATACATGAATTAAAGTCACAGTGCAGTGTGAGATACACACATCTGAAATGTTTAGGTCTGACTCTCAATCATTGCTAAATTTTTAGCAGAAATAGTTTGCTATCACCTCCCTTTCTTTCCTCTTTCTTGTTTAACTTGTCCTTTAGTTATTTCTAGTGTTTCATGCTAAACAAACCTCCCTTTGGAAAATTATAATCTTAAAGGTTTGTCTTTACTAGAAGATAGAGATTCTGATTTGTCATGCATGGGGTAGAATTATGGTTAAGTGTAAGGGCATGGTTGTAACTGTATGCCTCTTCATTAACTTCTGCCAAAAACACTGATGGCTTTATCATCACAAACACATGTTTGGAAGAATATTGTAATTTCTAGTCTGAATACCAAGGTTTCTAAAACCAGTGTTTTGTTTTTGATTTGTGTTTGTTTTTACTTAAAAAACATGTTGCATTGAATATTCAGATTTAAATGAACACAAGCATTGTACAGTTTATGGACCAGAAAGGGCTGTGTGAAGGCGGGATAATGCAATGACAATATTCTAGCTTACACTAGAACTGATATTTATTTTTGTAGGTGCAGGCTTTGTCTGTGTTGCTATAAATGTGACGTCTGTGCATTTTAAATATGTTCTAAATGTGCTTTTCCTTGACTGTCTAATAATAATAATAATGGGTTTCATTTATAAAGCACTTCATATTTGACTTCAAATCCCGAAGTGCTACAAGCAGTGAGCATGAACAGTATAAAAACAGTACCCAACATGGTAGAATGAATAAAAAGCAATAAAAAACAAACAAAATAAAAGGGTGGTAATAAATAAAAGGTCTAGGGAAAGGCTCTATTGAATAGATGGGTTTTGAGGCCTTTTTTTAAAAGCTTCCACGTCTGTGGTGCTCGTATGTGGTCGGGGAGAGCATTCCACAGCCGAGCAGAAGGCCCGGTCTCCCATAGTACGGACCTTGGTCCTGTGGGGTCTGAGGAGGTTGGAGTTGCTGGAGCGGGGGTGGTCCGCAAGGAGGTATTGGGGGTGAGGAGTTCCTTGAGGTAGGGGGGGGGGGGGCAGTTCCATGGACACACTGGTGGGTGAGGACGGAGACCTTGAATTCGATCCTCAGTTCCACAGGGAGCCAGTGATTTAAGGATGGGGGTGATGTCTGTCTTCCGCCCATAGATCAAATAAGGACAACTAACTGCATATAGAGAAGAACAAGGTGTACTGTTGTCTGCAATGATGCATGTTCTCATGTAAATTAAGTACGTTTTAAGGAAGATTTTCTGGTTAAGTAAGTTTGTTTGGTATTTACATCGTAAGAAGCAGCTGAATGTTTAAACATTTAAAATAAAAAATGAAACAGTGACCAGCTGTTAAACTAGAGGAAGAGAAGACACTCTTTTATGATTTTCATTATTGCTTTTACAGAATATTTTTTCTTCAATCTTTACCTCAAACACTTTTGATTTACTAATGTAGAATACATGCAATGTAATGTAATGTAACACAATTATGTTGTTAATATTTAACATCAGCCTGACTGTCTTCTTGTGGTCTTTTACTCATATTATGATTCTGACATTTTGAACTTGTCTATAACAATCATACCACAGACTGATTTGCAACATTTGAACTGTTTAATTTGAGGGTTTTCCTATCTTCTTCAGCCAACTTTAATTTCATTTTCAACTGTGTCACATGCAGCACACAAATCAAATCAAGTTTTATTTATATAGCACACTTTTAAACGATTTTTGGTCGAGCCAAAGTGCTGTAGCCTACATATAATAAAAAATAACCTATAGTAAAGACACTTTTAGAAAATACAACAGCACAGTTTGTGCAGAATATCAGTAGAGTGAAGGGTCACAGAGTGAAGGGTCATTATTCTGTTGTAGTCCTTAGGGTTAGGGTTCATTTGTGAGCCATCACGCTTCAGAAAGTACACAACTTGCCTTCAGAGATCTGTACTTCTGTGATAATAAAAACATTGGCCACATCACCACAGCCTGTATGTTTCTTTGTTTAAACTTGACATCTGTATCATGACTTTATCAATCCTAAAATACTTTCAAGATGTTCCTTCAAGGAGGGGAGAGAAAAAAAGACTGCCGTGAGGCGGCTGGAGGTATGTGAAAGCCCTATGTGAAAGAGCAGTGATTTAGTGCTTCAATACACACGGACTGTCACACCTCAGAAAAGTGGGTCCACGTCTCCTGTCAGCAATAATTCACAGTTAAGATGAGGCGAGTCAAGATATCCCAAGCAAAACAGAAAAATAAACATAAGAGGGCAATAGTTTACCAGGAATTTTTGATTGGATTGTGGGATATAAACTCACACTGTGTCGTATCAAAACCAGACCCTCGGTTTTAGAAATTAAACCAAGTTTTCCCCTTCTCTTGCACATGGTCACTGACTTCCCTTGGCCGGACTTGCATCCAGTAAAAATCCCCAGAGTGATTCTGAGTCTGTAAAAATGTCTGAAATGTGTTGGAAGGGAAAGATCAATGGCTGAGACAGGAGGGGATTATGGGATACCCTCCAGTCAGCGTGCTGTCACTCAAAATGGGCTCAAAGCAGCAGATTAGGCACCAGATCCCTCTCATCTCTGTCAGAGGATCTCGTTAAAATACCCCGTCTTGTATCTCCAATTGTTCCAGTTTCATGTTTTACGGCAAGGCCGGACACACTCTGCCATTAATCAATCAAAGTGATCGTTTGCATATTTTGTTTCTAATGAAAGACGCCACGATGAAAGGCGGAGAGTGGCTGTTACTCAAGCTCGGCCATTCTTTTCCACTTAAGGACCTGATTGATAGTTTACGATATAAAAACAGACCTGCTGTGCATTATGTCATTCTCTGCACCCATGCACTGCTTCTTTTTACAAATACATCTCCTAATTTAACAGGCTCTGAGGTAAATCTGCAGGGAAAGTGGGGATGGGGGGGGGGGACATGCTGCTGGAACAAGAGAAGGGGTGTATATCAGGCAAATAACATGAATAATTATTGGAAATAATGTCCAGATAGATGGAGTGGAGCCAAATTGTGAAATCATGCGCTTCTCTCCGGTGCAACACCCCCCTCATTATTTTAAGTCATGCTTGGAAAAACAGGTGTTTCCAATCCTGGGTCGCTGTCTCCACGGTCGTGCACCCCCTTCATTTTCTGATAGTTCAGATATGATATTTCATGGCTGGAGCTGTACGCATGATAGGAAGTGATTGGGGAGAGCCGTTCAGAAGACATCCGTGTAATGGACGCTGATTGGCCCCTGGATAGTTCCCTAGTCTGAGCCTGTGTAACCACAAAGCTGGAGTAAGAATGATCCTAAATACTGTTTTTCCTCTTCAAATTATTATTTCAAGGTGATTTTCTCTGTCTCTGAAAACAGGTGCCATATTTATGTGAGTGCATCTGAGTGCATTTGACACCAGAGCTTTATTCTTCATTCTTATAATAAACAGAACCAGCAGGGATCAAATGTGTCTTTTTTTGGGTCTTTTTCCTCCAGTTCGGTGTATGGTGGATGCATTGCATCAGCGTTTGAAGCTGGAGCCTGTGATGTGGTGCAGGGCAGATGGGTGTGTGTGTTTTATACTGTAAGCTCTTATGTGATTAATAATCATGTCATTCATTGTTATGTAGCCTCGAGGCTCTGACTTACGATTCAAATCTTAAACCGTTATAAAAAATAATTGAACAGCAATTTCCAATAATTAATCCGTAAATTCCTGTTTAACAAATACCATGTTAAAGGGAGGCAATCCTCATGACACGCATTTTTAAATAATTATCATCCGATAAAACAGACCAGTCTCTGCCAGTCTTTTTTTTTTTTTTTAATCCGATAACGTTATCAGTGATTTTAAGCTGATTAATTACCGAAATAACATCAACCCTGTGGGCGGCGCCATTTTGACGAGTCACATGACTTATTTTACCGGAAAGTGACGTGAACTATGCGTTTGGTGTCGAGGACAAATTGACGTATGTGCTTTGTTCATGTTGTTTACTCTAGTTACTCTCACAATTCTATTGAAATATGCCTCATTGTATCGCGAAACATTGCCACAATTCGGATAGGAACAATCCACGGAATGCTCGGTTCCATCTATTGCCAGCGGGTAAGCGTATGAAGTACGTTCGGAGGCAGTGGCTAGAGAAATGTGCTCGGCCCGAACCGAAAGATCCACAGGCGCATGTATGCAGCGAACATTTCAAGTTTCCGGACGACTACTCTGAGAGTATGATGAAACATAAAATGGGATTTATTAATCAACCATTACTTAATGGGGATGCAGTGCACTGCCAATGCCAGCCAGCGTAAGCCCATTACGAAGCAGATTTTACTTATTGTTTACTACGTAAGGAAGCAGGAATTGCAGGACCCAGAGCGCACGGAGCACAGAGCGGACAGCAGATAACGGAATTGCAGTTTTATTGCTTATAAATTATCAGAACATTTCAAAGGGGACACAGTCACATTGGATAACCTCGCGAGTTTGTATCTTTCAGTGTTGAGGTGAGCACCGTTAGATTCTGTGTCTTTACGATCATAAACGATGTGTTGGATGTGGAGCTAGGACAAGTAATAAGGGAGCTAGGAGCGATTTTCGGTGCAGTAATAGGTTAGCATTTTTCACTCGGGGCTAATTCAGAGGCTCACTGTTGTTAGCATTGTGGGTTTTTTGAAGAAAAACTTTTTTTTTATATGGATATAAAATATTCATAGTTTATTAAATATTAAGGTTCCTTAGACGTTGTTTCCTGCAAATGACGCGATTTCGGCCCCGGAACCGGGTCCGTGGGGCCTAAGAGGATAACAGAGTATGTTTTTTGTTTTTTTTTACAGTTGTATTTGGATGGAATGAATACCTATAGTGATAATTCAAAGTAATAAAATGATTTTTACAGTGAAAAAGGTCAAATGGAACTGATGGTTCCCAAATTACCTAGAGGTGAGTCTGGACTTTATTTTTCTAAACTTCTTCCTCGGCTGACGAGTCCGAACTCAAATAATCCGCCATGTTTTCGTCGAATGAGCTGTTCGTGTGTTTACAAAGTGAACGCATAGATGATGTCACGACCTAGTTTTTCGGATCATGTGACTACTGAAAATGGCCAAAATGGCAGCTGCCTGACGGAATATACAGGTTTTGATAAAAAAGAGCTATAAAATCATTATTTACCGGGGAATATCGCTGATTTCTTCAGGGTATGGTTTAAACATAATGTTTCACTAAATACTGAAGTTTTTATTAACTATCTAATGACTGGAGCCTTCCTTTAAGGTATCATTTGTTATTATATAGTACTTCAAGTAAACTTTGTAATTTGTTGTGCTAATGTGCTTTCAATACTTTTTTATGAACGACTCTTGTTCCTGAGTTTTCAGAAAACACTGTGTGTTCTTCATTTCTGCAGTTATAGGCTACAATATTAAGTTAACTTTGAAAATCTGCTGCTAACGAGGGGAAAATAAATCAAAACCATGTTCATGAATTGAAACGTTTATTGAGCTTTTTACGTGCTTGGCACCTGTATTTACATTTTTTTTTTAAATGCCTCAAAAAAAAGAATTACTTTGCCATTTCCCTTTTTTTCACACATTTTAAAACAGATTGGCCAGTAAAATTGTTATATTGCTCAGCACTTAAATACATATCTCTACAACACACCAAAACATACTTCAATTTCTCCGTCTGCTATTGCTTCTTTAATAACTTTTTCACACAACAACTTTTAAGCTTATGTTATTGATTGCATTCGCCATCTTATATATATGCTAAAAAACATAATCCACTCAAAAATAGTGAAGCCATTCCAGTCTATGAGGGTAAGGGGTTGATGAAGTCCACGTGTTTCCACACATACTTCATCCTGTGTGGAGCAGTGAGTCCTGCAGAGATCTTGTCCAGTTGTCCCTTTCATTTCAGCCAAACTTCAGACCATGGTGGCAAACCACTGACCTCCAGACGATTTGGCACAAGTGCTGCGTGAAGAGAAAACTCCTGGATCACAGTGAAGATTCTTTGGTTGCAAAATGTCTTGACTGCAAGGCCTTCGAGTCCCAAGAGTGTCCCTTGAAAAGAGTGTTGCTACTATTGCACTGTAACAGCTTCACAACTGATAATCCCTTCTGAACTGGAGCATGTGGGCCCCTTCTTTATCACAATCTGAGTTTGGTTGTTTCTCTCTTGTCGGTAAGAGTAAGAGAGTCAGGTTGCTGTCTCTATCTTCACTTCATAATACAAAGATAATTAAATAATAGTTTTGACTCCCTCTATAATGCTTTGTATGTTGTGGAGTGTCTTTAAAAACAAATGATGTCCTTTTCTGAAAGGCTTGTTTCGTACCTCAGTACATAAGCGCTTCATGTAAAAACACCGGTCCAACATCAACACCACACCGGGTTTATAGCTTTCCAGCTGAAAGACTTTAGAAACATGGAGGACTGTGAGGTTCAATCCAAGTTTCTACACCATGTGCATGGACATCTGAGAGGAGGAGCCATACTGACGTCCATCGCAGGAGCTGCCGCCCTGCTGGCCGCCGCTGTTGTTGCCGATCATGTGCATAGTGTCCATGCTCCCGTTGGACAGGTACTGGCGCTCGGCGAAGGCCCCGGCTGAAGACGAGGAGCAGAGCAAACCTCCCTGAGGCTTCTCGGGGCTGGCAGCCAGACGAGGGGAGGTGGGGAAGTTGTATCCGTACAGGTTGTAAGGGTTGTGCAGGGAGAAAGCGTTGTAGGAGCCCTGCTGCACGTGGTGGTGGCTCCCGCTGAACATGTGGGGGGAAGGGGAGGATCCTGATGAGGAGGAAGGGACGGAGCCTGAGCCTCCTCCGGCCTGCATCACGTACTGGAGCTGCGAGGCCGGGAAGGAGCCCAACTGACCGCCATAGGCATCCATCTTTCCTCCAGAGCCGCCACCACCACCGCCGCTCAGGGAGGCGTGAGGGCCGCCCTGCATGCCAGCAGCGATCAGGGAGGAAGTCCTCTGCGGCAGGAAGGATTCAGAAGGCTGCCCCGAGGCCACAGCGCCCCCTGCAGCCTGGAGGCGTCCGTAGGAGCTGTCGGCTAGGCCGCCGTAGCCCTGCAGGGCGGCCATGTTGCTGCGAGCGCAGGCCGGGTACTCGGACAGGCCCAGGTTGCAGAGCTGACTCTCCCTGCAGCCCACATTGAAGGTGTTGGGGGCCAGGTGGAAGGTGGGAGGGGAACAGGAGGGAGACAGGAGGTGAGCCGCACCAGAGGGGGAGGGGGTTCCTGTGCTGGAGGTGGTGGGAGAGGTGCCTGTACTTCCACCTGGCAAACACAGATACAGAGAGAGTGAACACAGCGGCATATAACAGAAGAGCACTTGAGCACATACAAAGAAAACAAAATCTACAGGTTTTCATAAAGATTATAATTGGAGAATCCAAAAGGGACTTCTATTGTTCAGGGTTTGTTTCATCTTCGGATTGAACATTTCATAAAATTAATTATTAACAATTTTCATTGTGAGAGGGTTACTTACTGTATATACTTTAAATACTAAAATCTAGTTGGAAGGATTTTAAGGTTGTACATCAAATTACTCAGTTATTTGAAAATCAACCATAAAAAACTGGAGCATGTGAACATGTTTATTTTATCGTACAACAGCTTTATTTATTCTACATAAAATAAGAAGCTATAAAAGTTAGGCAAGAGCTAAAACATTTTTTTTGTTTTTGATATGATGGAAAAGTGACATGAATCCCCTCCGGCCTCTGACCTCCCTGTGGAGGAGATCAAGAAACAAACAGGATTTCCCTGCGGAGAGGAATTAGAGTTACCCCCAGTTTCCACTGGGTCCGGCTGCGCCGCGGTTTTGGTCCGACCTCCTCTAGCGCCATAACCCACCGGACGCGTCCCAGAAGCGTTTCAGAAGCGTAGCGTCGTGCGTGCAGGCTCGCAGTTTTGTTATTGATTCGGGCATACTTTGTACTTCTACAAGAAAGTAAGTAGGCTACGTAGTTAAATGTTTTATTTTTGTGTCTGTTTAAATTGTGTTTATTGAATGGCTCTGTACTGTACCTACAAGTATTAATTAACTTTAAAACATTAATATGTAGTTGTTACCTTCCACTCCACAAACTGCAGTGACTAAAAACCAGGCCTTGTCCTTTCTGATGTTGTCCTTGTAGTAAGCATTGGTTACATCATATAAAATAGTGTGTTTTTCCACTTCCATGATGAAAACCTCGTCGTCCATTGTGCGTATCGTAGTGGAGGTGTTGTGATGAAGGAGGGAGGTCTGCTAAATTAGTATATGTGAGGGATGGGCCTGGCCCGGATGCTCACCTTTCCACTTCCTGCGAGGGGGGGCTGCCTGCCCGACCTTACGTTACGGCTGCGCCGCGGCAAAAATAGGATTCATCCTAATTTTAGAGAAGCGCTGCGCCGAGCCGCTTCTGGGACGCGTCTGAGCCGTAACGCGGCGAGTGTGGTGGAATAGCACCCATTGACTAGAGTGGCCGCGATCCTTACGACCGCCGCGGCGCAGCCGTAACACGGCGCAGCCGTAACATGGCGCAGCGCGGCGCAGATGGACCCGGTGGAAACTGGGGGTTAGCCTCTCAGAGCCAGACCTCCACATCCTCTGTGCCCTATGGCAGAGCTGGAGAAATGTATTTCACGTGTTGTGGTTAATGGTTGCAATGTCTATTTAAAACTGAATTGAATGTTTTCAAAGCACTTTCTAATTTTAAGATCGGATTTTGATATTTTTTATTGTCGTATTACCTCATCCAATATCTTAGAAAATGTTGTTGCCTTCAAGACCGAATTAGTTTCTAAATGTACTATTGTATGTCCACAAAATGAACCAAGGTAAGTTTTAACCAGATTCTTCATCATTTAGTGTGTATCTGTAAATTTGAGTGTGTGTCATCAATGGGAGCATTTCCAAGTGGTGCAATGGCTCAGATTAAGCTACATTACAAATATAACCTTGTTGTTCCACTTGAACATTTTCAAACTCCTAACTTGAGCCTAATTGCAGGACCTTACTATTTGAAAGTTTGGATGAGAGATCATGAATTGAATCATGCCATACAGTGTATTGCTGGTATGTGGAGAAAATATGGCTTCAGTTTGACCATGTCTGGTCAACAGAGCCGCCCCACATCCGCAGGTCCTTTCTTTAATAAAAAGTGGCGGACTCTTAAGAGTTTGGACATGTACTGTAGTGATTCAGCTGAAGGGGGCTGGCACAAATTGTATCCAGTAAGTCTAGCCCTTTCAGAGTGAAATGATAGCTGGGGGATATATCAATCACATATTTCTCTATTAATGAGAATTTGGCCGGGGTTCATCTCGCTGTTGAAGAAATTCGGTTTGAACCCGGAATGAGGAGGAGGCATAACTAAATAATCCAGGACTCGCTTGGCTTGGGTTCTGATTTTGCACCATATGCCTTCGATAATATCGCTGCAGAAGATGAGGGAGGGGGCTTGTGGGAAGGGAGAGAAATAAAAGAAAAAGGGGGGAGACGTATGAGGAAAAAGAGAGGAGGGAAGAGAGGACTGTAGTTTGGTGATGTCATGTTTTCCTCTGGTTAAAAGGGCTCGAGGTGCTTCAATGCCGAGGGGGAATAGTTGATTACTCGAAGGGAAAAGAGTGTGCTGTGCCATAAGGGCAAAGACACACTTACACATACTGTGACACAGGGTTCACTGGCGGTGCGAGGACTTTGATTACATCCTAAACACTTCGGAGGAGTTTAATGATAACAAATACATGTCCCTCTGCTCAGACACAATACGGAGCATCACGTCATGTTGACCTCTCCGGAGGTGACCGAGATAGGGTCTGTGAGGAAACTTAAAAAGTGGCGTGGGCCATGACTAAGACCCTGTGCTGGCGGTGACTCGTGTCGCGGAGTCGTCCAAGAGCCCCGGGGTTTCTTTAACGATTTTATTTTCAAAAGCCGCGCGTGATGTGAAAAGTTCAGCAGACTCCTGCAGACCTGCCAGAGCAGCAGCGTATGGCCAAGCTCAAATAAAGGACAACCATAGCTGATGTGGTGTGTGGTGATATATGCAGGGGAAAGAGTTCAGGTTGGGACAGTATGCTCCAATTACCGCTAGCCATTAAATATACAATGTTAAATAACTTTACCTTGTTATAAACTTCAAAACACTATGTTGCTTAATTAGGAACAAATGATACCATATTTAAGTTAATTGCAATAATTGTTGTTGTTGTAATGGATCACAAGAATAACCATCCATTGTTTTGTGCCAACAAATGAACACAGTCACATCTGTAAAGGGGGTATAAAGCTTTAATGGCAGCAGTGAGTATTGTGGGATACCACAGTTGTGCTTAAAGTGGTCGCCAAGAATTCACATTAAAACGAAGAATAGCTTAGTTTCTCTTTAATCCACAACACTGGAATAGATTTAAATCAGTGACTACTAAAAGAATGGGTTTTTTGTAAACTGTTTTAGTATTCTCCCATATGAGTTATTTAAAGGGTAATACGCTGATCTAATGGGGGCTCTAATGTGTCATACAAATGGTTTATTCACATAATATGTATGTACAACTCTAACAAGAGTTTTTAGCACTGTGCCTAGCATATCTGGGATCAGTTATTCAAGTGGAGACATAGAGACCAGGCTCTTGTTTTGGTAAGAAATCTGTCTTTTACTATTCTGCACAAAATCTCCTTAAAAAAAACAACTTAATATAAAATAAGTAGAAAGAAAAGACTGAGGGGGAATTTGGAGTTTGTCGATTTGTTATCGTATGAGCAAATGTTTTAATCACACACCTTGCTGTTTCTGCATGTTGGTGAAGTCTTCAAACGTGAGCGTCCTCACAGGAGGTCTCCAGAAAGCGTAGGTCTCCATGATCGCCTCCAGGCCGGTCCTGACAAAGAGACGAGCAGAGAGAGATATTTAAGGATATCAAAAGAAAAGGGACAGTTATGATATCTGCATGTGTGTGTGTGTTGACCAGATGGCAGGAACAGAGAAAGAGTTTGATGGAGAGTGAGACAGAGAGGGAAGATTTCATTGTTGATGTTTTGGTAGACGGGAAATTATGAGTTGTTCCAAAATCTCGCCTGTCACCAAAGGATAACTACTATTTGTAGTATTTGTTTTAATAATCACTATATTTCTTTTTCTAACCCAGCACAATCTGATTATTTTCCTGAAAACCGTAACATTAAATAAAACCCATTTTTTTCTCACATTTCATTCTGTAGAGATATATAGATTTTAATTTTGATGTTTTACCTCTTATTTAATGTCAAATGTTGCCTTCAATCAGGACCTGTATCATCACAAGATGTGTGTGTGTGTGTGTGTGTGTGTGTGTGTGTGTGTGTGTGTGTGTGTGTGTGTGTGTGTGTGTGTGTGTGTGTGTGTGTGTGTGTGTGTGTGTGTGTGTGTGTGTGTGTGTGTGTGTGTGTGTGTGTGTGTGTGAGAGAAATTGGAGTCCTGCTCTGAGGAAACTGGAGCCATTAAAAAGGAGCAGGTTTTAAGTGTGCACATAAATCTGGGTGACGTTTCATCTTGAATCTGTACACGGTTCTCCTTCCTGCCTGATTTACTTCCCTGCAGGCCGCTCGGCCCCGTCACTTCTCACCGTGTTATTTTAGGGCCGTGGCAGCTCGTTAGTGTGCCATGCTAATCGCCATCACTGCACACACACACACACACACACACACACACACACACACACACACACACACACACACACACACACACACACACACACACACACACACACACACACACACACACACACTCATACACACACATAAGGACCAAAACACAACAAATGAGCTGTATCCCTCCGCTGCAGGCCATAAAGCCCGGTCACCAGACTGCACCATAACGTAGAGCGGGGGAGAGATCTATATTAAGAAGCTGTTAGCAGAGTCAGGAAAAGGAAAACAAGCTGGTGCTTAATCCAGGGATTATTGGTGCCGGTTTGCCCTTTACATTAATTCTGAATTCCCCCCTTAATGTGGAACTAGTCGGTAATGCTCCACAGGCTGCAGACACTCTTAATCCAAAAATGGGGCTGTGTTTTCATGCATGCTTTCTGGATGTCTGTTAATAAACTCATTTCCTAAACTAGTATAAACTGAGTTATGTTTAACAGACGTGTGGCAGAAAAGGTGTCACGGCTGTTTTAACGTTTGCATTCTGGCTGAATTGACTGCAAAAAGGTCAGTAAAGACAGTTGTTTTACTTTAGGATGAACATTTTTATTAATTATCTTACATTTCCTCATAAATAATGATAGATAAATATCATAAATAAATGATTATTAACCAGCATTTTCCTTAGGTAAATTGAACCTCAAAATGTAGTGCTTCATTTTTTATTGAATTAGGTAAATGCAGAGTCTTCACTACAGAATCTACGGAATACCGAGGTAAACTGAATATTTGTGTACACAAGATTTAAGATAATTGCACTAGTTAGATGTTGTAATTGCAACTATTTGTTCTCCATCAGAATTACTATCTGGTTCTCTGAGCTCACTTTTGTCGAGTGATATATTCTCTGCCTTTTCTTTGTGATTAACCTTTTTCATACAATTCAGCTTCATTGTAACTAGGATCATTTAAACAAGCCAAACCAAGGCAACCAAAGATTTCCAAACATGACAGATATGTTGGCGCACTCCAGGGAATACAAAAATCTGATCTGATAACTGCGGCCAAAAAGTCATGGCTTTAAATACCTCAATGGATATGCTAATTCAGAGTGAATGTGAACAGGATGGAAAACGTTTTATATATCTTTTTAAGTTCTTCAAAAGGAATATAAATGTAAGAAATAGACTATTGGTTTTTACGCCTACAATTTCTGGAACAAAAGCTGATTTTAAAGGATAACATTAGTCTGCTACGTTTCCTAATTAAACTAAGCTTTAGTCACAGCTTGGTCTTGGCTTCTGTGTGATCACATATATTCAATATTCACACACGTATTCTATCAGTTTATAATTGCTCAACATAACGACTGTTACTAATACCTTACTCTTTGGGACCTGACATTAACAGTGTTGCACCCAAACTGATACGTTTCTTACTGTACGTGATCTTATTAAACTCCTAAATCACCATAATTATCAGCAGCAGTGTAGGGGTCAGGGGTCAGAGCTGCAGCTCACTAACAATATTCAGGAATGATCAAAGATGAAGAAATGCAGAAAGGCCTTTTAAGGTGACACTGAGTTTTCACTGTAAAGTCTCTAAAGCTGGTATTAAACCCGAACAAAACAACATGGCTGACGTGAAGGCATCCCGAGCCGTACGTGAGTATACATTAATTGTCTCTCCCTCCAGGAGAATATCTCATTCCCCCGTTATCTTTTCATCTGTAGCTTTTCTGCAATGAAATACTAATGCCAGTTCATAAATCAAACAGTCTATTGTTGGAAAAACGAAAAAATATGTCTCAAATATCTGTGTGCCAAAAATGCAGACCAGATGGAGGGCGCTGCTTTCATGTGCACCCCCCCCCCCCCCCCCCCCTCTCCTTCCTCCGCAAATGTTATATATGATCATTCGGAGACGGAGGGAAAGAAAGACGAATTAAGAGAGGAAGGAAAGAAGGCAGAGAGTCCAATAGGAGTGCTCTCTCTGTGTGTGTGTGTGTGTGTGTGTGTGTGTGTGTGTGTGTGTGTGTGTGTGTGTGTGTGTGTGTGTGTGTGTGTGTGTGTGTGTGTGTGTGTGTGTGTGTGTGTGTGTGTGTGTGTGTGTGTGTGTGTGTGTGTGTGTGTGTGTGTGTGTGTGTGTGTGTGTGTGTGTGTGTGTGTGTGTGTGTGTGTGTGTGTGTGTGTGCGTGTGTGTGTGTGACTTCCAGGCTTTATGATGTCGGACAGGAAGTGGAGTGCTAAGATATCAAATATTTCCTGTTTGAGTCTGATGGTGATTTATGCAGAATGACTCACTGCTCAGACAGGGTGTTGATAACCATGTTAGCAGGGATTTTGTAATTCACAGGTCAAAATATGTCTAGATCTGTGGGGCTAAATAAATATGACCCTGCTTTGGATGCCAACATGTGAGTATTGTTTTGAATTTGAATGGGTGTGTTTCATTCTGCAGGAGCTCCTAAATATCTAAATACTCAATGTGGTTTTATGTAATTAAGCGTTGAGAAAAAAGGCTCCCCCGATATCGCTGAGGTGCTGAAACTACTGTATCGTAATGGACATCTGCACAGTTAAATTGTCCAAAAATAAATTGTCACCTGTAACTTTTTGCAAATGAAAATACATTTTGCACAGATTTATTTCATAATAGTTTAAATAATAGTCCTATTTTTTACATTTTCTCTGCTCTTACTGAGTTTTGTGTATGCACCATACACAACAAAGCACATTATTATTAAAACTAATTAGCAATAAATGTGTTTCTGATTCTGAGATATTAACTATTATGTGTGCTGATTGTATTCGTCTCTTATGCTGGTTAGAACTCGTGACAGTATGTAATGAAATCTGTCGGATGTTGTGCTAAAACAACAATTAACAGGTGAAATGTGACTCTTATCTGATTAATTAATCCACGTTCTGCCTTTTCCTTGATGCACATTGCATGAGATGAATGAGACTCGGTGGTGGCGAAGCTTGGCAACTGGAAGATCACCAGTTCAAGTCCCGGCAAGACCAAGCTACCGAGGTGTCCCTGAGCAAGGCACCGTTCCCTACACTGCTCCCCGGCAGATAAACCATGTTGTTACATAGTCCATACATGTCCTGTGTAATGACAATAAAAGTCAAAAAAAGACAGAACGAACGAGAGTTAAGAGGAGAAGTGTCTCTGTCTGTCTGTGCTGCAGATCTGGAGACTTTCTTTCTTGGCATCAGACAAAGCAGCTGTTTTTATATGGAGCAACATGTGGTACTAAGTGCTATATTCAGACCATTAGTTCCACATTAAAGGTCACACAGATCAAAATAAATAATAGTCCTTTTATGTAGCAACATTAAAAACGATATAGAGGGTTTGGTATACAGATGCGTGAAGACGTACCTGTTTCGGCCTGAGTCTCTGAATCCTTTGGCAAACGGGTTGCGGTCGATCTTTAGTCTGGTGATCTGCGAACAAGAAGAATGTGGAAAGGAGATGTTTGTGATTATTTGAGCTTAACATGGCTTTTCAAAAACACTCAAATACCAACATTTCTGTGCTTTTCCACAATAGTATTTGTCTCCTAAACTAGGGAAGTTCCTTTAATGCCATGTAGTATTGACAATGAGTCTAATCATTCAAATGCAAAGATTTAGTAATAAAAGCAAACTTTATTGCATTTTGATCAATTTGAACACCCCTCCTTCAAAAGGGGACACGTTCTTTGGAGACAAGGCCATGATCAAAGTAGTTAAACTGTGGATTGTATGTTAAAAAATGTTGTTGTTTGTTGAGGGTCTTTTTGTTTTGACTTTGGCTTATCAAAGTGATTCTAAATGTTAACATATGTACACAGAATGCTGTGGTGACGGATACAATTGCAAATATTCTTCAACCATTTTTGCAGGAAGAGTTGCATGAATACAATTGTTTTGCAAAGAACACAGAATTGTTATTATTGTTTGAGATTGCAAGATGTACATTTGTGGGGTGGCTTCCTTTAATTGGATTAGATGTAAGCAGGGGCGGTTCTAGGGGGGGGGCAGTGCCCCCCTAACACTGACCTGTGGCCCCCCCTAACAATGAAAAGTGTATTTATTTATTTTTTAAATGTATATTTTCTGGTACTCGGTTTGCCAAAAAACGCAGGATTTTGTTGCTGTAATGTGAGATTGTGCAGACACCCTTATGTAAAGTAGAGATGTAACTGTTCATTGTCTTTATTTTTATATAAATATGGTGTTAGTGCAAACATTGCACTATAACTTCAGCTGAAGCTAACAGTAATAACTATAAGATCTATCTGAAATAAATAAGTGTACTGAAACAAATACCAATAACTGTATTGCATTGTTTTCTTATGCGCAATTACTTCATACTGTCTAGTTCTCTTTTTCGTCCTGCATTTGTTGTGCCCCCCTCAGAAAATAACTGGCCCCCCAGTGGCCCCCCCAGTCAAATTGGTCTAGAACCGCCACTGGATGTACGTTGCTCACCTGTTGGTTCTGGTAGGCAGTGACGGTGGTGAACACGGTCTCGGGGAAGCTGAAGGTCTTCACTCCCTCCCCGCTCGGCACCGGCTTGTTCTGAGACAGCTCGCTGCTGAAGTCCTTCCTGATCACATGAACACGAGGCTGATACTTGTGCATGGAGTGCAGGATGATCTGAAACATGTGAAAGAGAAGAAGGTGAAGCACAGCTGATGTTTTTGTGAGAATATTTGCTAAATAAACTAAAATGACAAAGGACAACTTCCAGACTGCGAACATGTTGCTTGTCTGTTTTGCTTGTGACACACACAAATATCCAGAAAAATAAGTACATATTTGAATATTACTTCCAAGTAACAGTTTCATTTGAAAAAGATGTCAAACTTCTGACAGTTGGATGAGATTTCTACAGACCCCGGGAGAGAGAAATACAAAATATCAAAGCTAGGATGAAGTCATTTGTTGTTATGAGATGTTATCGACTTTTTGACGTGTCAATTGGAAGTCCTGCAAAAACTGCACTGTGACTTTGTGAGAAAGACGGGTCTGTTATGCCGGGTCTCTGTACAAACATATATCTTGTCTGCATAAATGAAAACGTGTGGCCTTGATTTATTCTTATGTCTTCTCCAATGTTCCTTTGGCTTTAGTAAGGATTAGTCATGTTGTTGTGAAATAACAGATGGTTAGGAACAGGAAGTCAATTAAGTGGCCTTCATAAATAAGGTATATATCAGAGGTCTGTACTGTCTGCATGCGTGAAGTGTGTCTCGAAACCTTTCAAAACCCCAACACGTTTTCTCCCTCTTTGCAAACACACAATACTACATGCAAGTTTCTTGTAACGTCAATTATCTCGACGGCTTCTCTTTGAGGGCCACGTGACATGAAGCGGAAACCGAGTTCACACTGCGATGACGATGCCGCCGGGCCGAGGATTATTTCACAGCAGAGCGAGGCGTCAGACGGCCCCAGCCTCGCCTCGGGGCCTCGGTCTGCTCTTGATTAATCAGAGAGTGAGAAAATCTAACCAGAGCCAAACACACCCCGACCCCCCCGACTCTGCTACAACAGAGGGGGTCATTTCAAACTATGGGCTGTGGGGAGTACAGCTCGGAGTATTAAAGACTACATGTCATGTTCCAGACAAATTAGGACTGAGCTGCATAAAAGATACCAACAGATGTATGTTGTAATCTGCAACCCTTGTTTTACACTTCGCCCAGAGACCACCTGTGGACCCAACTGTGTGCAGCTTTACAAGAAAAGGAAGAACTACTTTTACATTTAAAAGAATTGTAGTCCTAAATGTAAAAGAAAAATCGGAACTCAGAGAAATAAATCAGCCTAAATGATAAGGGGACACATTATTCTCATTTAAGAGTGTGGGAGATAAACACACCGGGATGTTAGCCTTTGCAGACCCTTTACATGCACCAACAACACCTATACAACACACTCCAGGAAAGGGATAACCCCAAAAAGCACAATAGGGGCTCTTTCTACTTAGGTCTTGCTGATGAGACGGTTCAAATACACTCATGAGTCAAAAGAAGACAACAAGTGCTAAAGCGACGAACAGAAAAGCTTTTATGAAGTGAATGCAGGTTGAATCGCAGTCATGTTTTGGTAATAGAGATTTCAAACACACACACACACACACACACACGCACACACACACACACACACACACACACACACACACACACACACAGCTGCCTTGCGGCCCAGAGGAGTCATGCTTGAGTCCCTGCTCGGCCTGAGGTGATGTTCAGTCAGAGTGGATCACACATCGCTGAACAAACGCCGCAGAGGGCAGCCAGAGGACATCAGCTGACAGTTGTTCACGCTCAAATACAATTAGGATAAATAAGTGATGTTTTCCTTTTCATGCTCGTAATGACGTCCGTTTAACCCACTTTGAAAATCCTATGGATATTCAATGTAACACATGTGTCTCCATGAAGTCAAATCCAATCACATTTAGTTTATAAAGCCCTGACTACACAACAGTGTGGCCTTAACTGATTTCCAAGCACAGTTAAAAACACTTGAATGACCATGGAAATGCAGCGATCAAAGCAGTAGTTATGTCTTTTGAAATGACATCCTGTTTCAGCCAAGAACCATGAGGACTCTCACTTTGAGTCACCAATAGAGACAGTAAATGAGAATAACACAATATACCGCTGTCATGTTCAAACAAGAATCTCTGAGGGGTCAGATTCACTGCATTGAAGAAAAACAGACAAATGTTGAAAGCAGACTTTGTAGAAAACCCATTCAGCTGAGTTTTAAACGATCTCCCACAAAAGCTTTGATTACAATGCAATGGATCATTAACAACAAAGCAACTCTGAAAGAAACAGAAGAAATGTTTTGGCCGGTCCAGAACGCTGCAGAGTTTTATTGGATTTTCCCACAGAGCGGAGAAGACGGATAGACGAGAGGAGAGAGTGACAGCAGCGTGAGGCGGATCTGAACACACGAGAGAGAAGCCTGAGGCCAACGAGGCGTCACAAAGACTTTAAAGTGCGAAGCCTTCTGTGTGAAAATCACATGACAAAGCTGCTTGATTGTTTTCAGATTATGGATGAAAGAAAACACAAGTGTTGCCTCAAGCAGCTGCTTTCCAACTTCTCTGATTTGCTATTTTAAATAAACTCTCCATGATACACATACCAGGAAATGTCCTGTACTTTAATTCAAGTGCGAAATAATTTAAATATGAAGTATTTCACTTGTTTTTTAATCATAAGGCTGTTTGCTCAATTTGGGGGGGGGGGGCATGGAGTAGAAATTAGAGATTTACATTTAATGTTTTTAACTTTTGCAGTTTCTTTCACAACCCTGTCTCTACTAGAAATGGTGTAATCGTACTTGAACATACAGTCATCTACAAAAGGGAGTACAATTGTTGTTCAAATGACGTTAAGTTGTGAATCTCCTCACAGTTGTTCAGTTAACGGTAAAACCTGCAACAATCATCACAAACTAGTGGAGTCGCTGTGTATCAAGATGTGCATAATAAAAAATGTTGTTTTCTCACCGACTCTGCTTCTGCTTTGCTTAATGATTAACGACATGTCTGTTTCTAATGAGGCATTCATTTGACGACACAGGATGAGCGAGGAGCGCTGAAATTAATTTCCTTTAGCCTCTAAACTACCTAAATGGAAAACAAAACCTTCAAAGTAACAGCAGTGGAGGAAAGACAACCTCCCCACACCCTGCATGTGAATCCTTGCCAACTAACAATCCACGTGTTTTTACGTTTACCAACTTAACGCTGATCATCTGCACGGCTTTGATGGCCTACACTAAACTGGAGGCCATTTTTTGGTCAAAGCACTGGAAACATCACTATGCCGCTCTTGTAACCATTTGGCACATCCGCTCTGAGAGTAAATTGATTTGCAGCGGATCCTCATGCACCAATATCTGCTCCAATCAAAGCTTCTTAAATATCTTGACAGGAGCCATCTTCATCTGTTTCCACGCTCAAAACAGAGCTAAGACTGTCCTGGGTTTGCTCTCAATTCATACGCTTTAATTTCCATAAATGAAACTGCAATGAATACTCTGAGTACCTTTACATACTTTGTGCAGATCATAATGAAAGGGGCTTTGAGTTATAGTTTTAATATTACTTGAAGTCGCCATTTTCTTTAGATTTATGTGGTCCTTAAATTACAGTTTGGTTTTATTTGTTGTAACGACCATTTAAGGGCGGAACAATGTGTTCTCAATACAGGCACAGCATGACCTTAGAGTTTAAGTCATGTGAAGGTGGAGTCAATGATGAAAAATAATACTGTATTTTGAGTTAAATGGTGTCTTTCTCTTGTGTTTAAAGCTACATACATGTGTATATGGCCGCTAGGGGGGAAATAAATATTAAAATAAGTAGACAGCGACCATATCATTGGGTTTTTAAGGTTTGTATTGCCGACGCATTCACCGAGAGAAGCCTATATACGCATTCATCAGATATCCAGCAAATTTAGGGTCAATTGGACATTTCTTCTCACCTAATGGATTAAAGTCCAATATGCATTTTCCTTTTTTCCTGATTTGTTCTCAACACTCAGGAACTGTTTTTAAGAGATTTTCAGATCTTATATGCTCAAAATAATTTCATTGCTGCACAGAGGACCATTATATTACAGTTTAGTCATTTCAAGAAAATTATATTTTAATATTTAGTAGACTGTTTTTGTACCTTTCATTTGTGGGGCCTTTTTAAACATAAGGGGCAATTTAAAGCTAATAACGTTTTCTTCCACCTTATTGCCCTGTTCCCATGAAACCCATTTCTAACTATAGAGAAGTATAAAAGTACAAATAAAGGACTCAGTTGAGCATGCCGATTAAACATAAGGAAGTCAGTAAATCAAACGGATTGTGGTCTAACTGTTTCACCTGAGACCCACATTACAGATTTAGAGCCGCCAAGAACCAATAAGAAGCGTACTCTAGCTCACCACCTCTGTTGCTGACTGGCTGCAGGCGAGGCAGTAAATCAGAAGGATTGTGGTCAGAATAAAAGTTTAGCTCAGCGGTGCGGCTGCAAATCAAATTCAATCATTAAGTGACTTTAACGAAACCATTTTTATTACAAAATGCTCTACAGAGCCATGAAGGAAATGAACATTATATATTAAAACAAGGGCACGGGTTCAAATCCCAGACCTCTAATACCTCTCCACGCTAATCCTCAAACCTATTAACATCCAGTCAGGGTGGACCATCTTCTGAACGAGAGTGTGGGAGGGCAGACTGTCATGTAGTGCAGGAAATCAATCTCATGGCTCCATGACTCATGAATGCATGAAGTAACGTGTCGACTTTCCTTTCAAGCAAACGCATCAAAAACATCTCAATCCAAGAAACTGCCTCACGGCTCCAGCAGCGCATTCATTTCTGCAGAGCATGAAGTATATAGCAGGAAAATGAAGCTAATAAATCACAGCTTGAACATTTACTCCCAGAGCATTTTACCCAAAAAAGAAAATGGGATCATCTTGTTACAGGTTCCAATGCAAGGTCAGTCATTTATTTTAACTGATGATTCTGTCGGTCCATGATTCAACAGTTATTATTATATGTGTGAGATGTATAAAACATGAAATATTAAACCACATTAACCTCATTGAAAGATTGTTATGTTGCCTTTAGGTGAAGCGAGAAATATCAGAATTATTCATGAGTAAACAAGCTACACATGCAGACGAGAAAGTAACCATTATATATTAACTGATATGATTGAAATTATGATAGCTTGTAATCATATCAATATACTTTTTTAAATGAAAAACAAAGAAGTCAATAAATGAATAAATGTGTAATCTATCACTTATGTTCCCCTCTCATGGGAAGTATTAGCATGTTCCACATTAATATGGAGGTATTTTAGGACACTAATACATTTTAAAAGAACTATTTAAATAACCTTGCATCACTTAATGCTGTACAGAAAAAGCCCCCAGCTGTTGTTGTGCTGTTGGGCTACATAAATGAGATTTGATTGACTGATTGATATTATAACACTATCTAAATATGCTCCAAAGTCATATGTAAACAACCTAACAATATGTTCATGTGTGCAGCTTTCAGTAAAAGCACTCAGAAGACGTTAAAGAGGTCTCTTACGTGTCCCTGGTCGTCCAGCTCGTTGTTGGTGAGTTTGAGTTTGTCGAAGCTGACCACCTGTCTCGTCCAGGTGTCTCCGGAGGCCAGGGAGTCGGGGTGGATGTACGCCCTCGGAGGGACCGGGGAGTCGGCGTTTCCTGCCACCATCCACTTAGAGCTGTGGTACACATACCTGCAGGAGGAGAAGAAGGGGAAATATTGAGCACCAAACCCACCATTAATACAGGGAGGTATTGTTTTTTAAAAACTGTATGAATGTTAACGATTACCCTCAACGTAAAAAGTAGATTTTCAACTGCACATAGAAACTTTACTGAATATTAACCCAAAGTTTGACAATAGATTAATGATTAGTATGGCTTATTTTCAGATAAAGAAAGTGATATAAACAAATATAAACACTTATCTAGCTGCCCATACCTTTATACCTATCCCTATAAACACTTGATTGACATAGTACACATGTTATTGTTTAAGTACTGTCAACTATATCAGTGAGGGATACATGTACCATTTTAGAATAACAACATTTTTGCAGAATTATTGGTTTTCTGTTGTCCTTTTTTGCACTTTTGGGAACATTGTTTTGGCTCATGTTAGGGGGACATGTTTTGTTTCATGGTGACTCTTCGTGCTTTTGTATGATTCCATGTGAATCCCTGCTTGCTGGAAGATCAGGCTCAAATGTCTTCTGCATTCCCCACATTTTGGAGGATAAGTGTGCGCTCTTTAAATTCAATTATTTGAAATGTTAATTAAAGGAAGCACAATGCTATCCTGCAACAGTGTTATTGCATTCATCATCCATGTTTTTATTCCACAGAAGGTCAGTGCACTCTGCAGGACTAATACTCCCTTGTCACTTCACTGTTTTGAGACTCGTGGGTTACAATAAAGTTTGTTTTCATTTCTGCGAGCCCGGAGCTCCTCTGCTTGTTTCACTCAGTGGAAAACAAACTCAAAACACTCGGCCACGTTGCCACAACACCGGCTTTAAGAACTCATCTGTTGTTTTTTTTCATTGTGCTTGAAATTTCTATTCAAGAGCGACATAAAATATTCCATATGCAGCCACACACTCGGCTGCATAGTTTCAATTAAGCTAAGTCATAATATTTGATGATGTTGTGTGAGTGCGGGGCGTCAGGGTGTCTCACCCGTTAAACAGCAGGGAGAGAGAAGAAAGGGAGACAGAGAGAGAAATGCACTTTTATTCTACGTAATTTCAAAACAAGTCCACAAACCACTGGTCAACACGGTGTAATGTTTTGAAAAATAAAATAAATGGGGAAAGGAAAAGATGGAAGGAAGAAGCAGAGAATAAAAAGCACGACAGTTATAGGCGTATCAAGAAGTAAAGAGAAACTAAGCGACAAAAGGATGATAGGGAAGTAAAAGATAGCGAGAGAAAGAACATTTTACTTTTAAAACAAGTCCAAAAACCAACAGCGGGTTTGAAACATGAGAATAATAGTCAAAAGAGAAAAGTAAAGGATAAAAGGAGAATACAAATCAAAACAGGGAGAAATGAATAAGAAAAAACAAAGAGGGTCAAGAGAGAAAGAACATTTGTGATTTACTTTATTTTAAAGTCCACACACCGCCACTTAACGCTATATGTTCTTTAAAAAACTGAAAATCAAAGCTGAAGAGAAAGGAAAGGATGGAAGGAAGGAAGGAAGGAAGTAGGAAAAGGGAAGGTGCATGGGGAGAGAAAGAGAAGAAAGAAAGTCACCAAGAGACATGAAGAACCAAGAGACATGAAGAACCAAGAGACATGAAGAACCAAGAGACAGAACCAAGAGACAGAACCAAGAGACATGAAGGACCAAGAGACATGAAGAACCAAGAGACATGAAGAACCAAGAGACATGAAGAACCAAGAGACATGAAGAACCAAGAGACAGAACCAAGAGACATGAAGAACCAAGAGACATGAAGAACCAAGAGACATGAAGAACCAAGAGACAGAACCAAGAGACATGAAGAACCAAGAGACATGAAGAACCAAGAGACATGAAAAAAAGGGAAATAAGTGGATGGACAGAAAGATAAAAGGTGGAGTGGGAGAGGAAGAGGAAGAGGAAGAGGAGGAACAGCACACAGCAGAGCGAGGTTGAAGAACAGCTGTTTGCTTTTAGTTTTGGCCCTGAAAGTGTTTTATCTGCAGCGTCTCTGCCAAAGTCGTCACTCACTGCTGAAACACGGCAAAACTCTCATTTGGTCCTTTTGTTATTGCGTCGAGGGGCTGAGCAACACACACACACACACACACACACACACACACACACACACTCACACACACACACACACACACACACACACACACACACACACACACACACACACACACACACACTCACACACACACACACACACACACACACACACACCACACACACACTCTCTCTCTCTACCACAACACACAGCTCACACAAAGTGTCTGGGGCGTTTCAGGAGATGTTGGCACACCCTCGTGCCGCCATATTGGTGGTAAAGTTGTCTCCAGCTTAGTCTGTTC